>NW_020273108.1:3452854-3664969 GCF_003268045.1 Sipha flava
TGTGTGTGTGTGTGTGTGTGTGTGTGTGTGTGTGTGTGTGTGTGTGTTCGACACACTACATGACCACATAGTTTGAGTCGGTGTATTGTAAAGGTCGTTAATGACTGGGTAACAAGTCACGGTAGTAATTAAACGTTTTCAAACATGCTCTGTTATATGTATCCGAGTTTTCGACTGGTAGGTTTCAGCCACTCCTTCGGAATAACTGGTACGGCAACGACGCACCGTTCAACGACCGACCATTGTTAACGGACGATACGTACAAGATACGCGATGCGATCTCATCTGGGAAACGGACGGACGTTGAAGCCGCGACCGCGACGGGGCTCTGGGAAACGGTAAAATTTGATATTTTGAAACTTCGTTCGTTTACCTCTAATTGAATTCATAAGAGCGCGTGCATATACGGACTACCGCGAAATCGGTTTACTTTACTCTGAAGTCGTTACGAACCGAGTGATAAACGTGCATAATTTTTTTTAAAAAACTAAAATAAAACTTACCACGAATTGGGCACCCCTGACATATAGTATAAAATACATTTCGCTCCAAGACCGTTACGTTCCTCGAGCCTTTATAGCCAATGTACGTGTTCGGTTTGTTCAAAAACATCGTTAGCATAACTGTATTCCGTCGAGTCGGACAAAATTGGTATAGTCATGTCGGTGCCCGGCGTCCGTTGTGCTGCGCGATGTTAAGAAGTTTGTTAACACTTCAGCGATTGATTAAAAAGAAAAATTTAAAACGCCAAAAACCGAAATACTTTAAGGCATATGTTGGTTATTTTATTTATCTATATATATTTAAAGGCGTTTCGAGCGCACACGGTTCATTTAAAAAACAATAAATCATCGGGCACACACTTCGTCTACCGCTCCTGTCATTTTTCCGCTTCTACACTCTACACTACTATATTACTATTACTTTATGAATCAAATGGACAAGCCTTTACCATAAGTCTTAACACGACCTGCTGCGTTCACGATGATTACATGTGTATGTAAAGCAGTTTGTTAGTATGTGAGTCACTTTATTTCAAACGTTCAGGATAAATACATTTTCATCGTAAACATTCGTTTTGCATATTGGAAATGTTAAACCGTGTTTTGGACAGCCACTTTTTCCAAATAACCAACAAAAATATTCAAGACATTGGTAAAGTTATAAGTATATTTCAACCGAATGCCAACGTTTTGTTAGAGGAAAAATACCGATTTCTAATTTTCAAACATAAACGTGTGAAATCGAACGTGATGAAAGATTATTTATTTTTAAAGTCATGTGTATGTATTTAATATAATTTTGCTAGTGCTATATAATAAACATATGTTATAAAATATATGATTGTAATTTTCATGTATTAACTGTTTTTTAAAATACGAATAGCAATTTTATTCGTTCTTATATTATTTTTATTGTAATTAAAAGCAATGCATTCATTTTATGTATGAAAATTTAGTAATTAAAATTGAAAAAAGGAAAATATGTTTGAAAACTTTTATAAGTTCAGATAAAATTATAGTTAATTACTAAAATTCGTACATTTCTTTTTTGTAGACTATTTCAGATGTACTTTATTATTATTTTAATGTGTTTTTATATTTACAACCGAATGCCGTGTAAATATATTTTACATGAAATACGATACTAATTTTATTAATAAAAAAAAAAAAAAATAACAATAATGAGCTCCATTGGGTAAATATTTTATTACATCGAATCTTATCTCTATTGTATGATTACATCCTAAGGATATCGATGACAATGATAATATCTTAATTAACTATTATTTTATATTTAACACCAGAACATGGAAGGCTAATTTTATCCATTAAAAAACACCGACACATTAGATTTAATTTCTAACAAATTACATATATTCAATAATATTAAGACCTATCATGAGAAATATATGATAACATTAAGCTAAACGTATTGATTGCATATACATTTGTTTGGAATAAGGAAATATCATCTCGAGATAAATTTCCAAGAAACGTTAGTATGATTATTTTTTAGAAAATTTTTTGTCGCGAATAAGATCTATTATTTATTCTACGTACATTAAGTAACACTTATTACTTTTTCGTTTTTAATTTTAAATAGAAATCATTAACACAATTATATTTCTTTTTATTGGTTGGTAGAGGATGTCACTTTACGAAGTAGATTCTTAGAACATTAGTATATATACATTGTTTTTATATCGAATCGAAAATATTTTATGCACGTACAACATATTATATGATATGGATTTTTTTTTTTATTATACCAACCCAATATGTATTCGATTAATATTGGTTGGATTCAATGTAATCTTTATTCTATACAATTAAACAGTGTACAACATACACAAAAACTGCGTATCAAATTCAATTTTCGCGAAAAAAATTTGCAGCAAACCTATTGCCTATACCGTAATACAATACGAGTATTTGTATTCGAATAGGTTTAAGGTATACTTAAATTATTTTTTATCGAATACTCTTCTGTCGATATTTTGCTCCGCTGTATAGAACAAACGTTGTCATTGTTTCAATCGATTTTAGTTCGTATTTTGCTGAATATCTTCTACAACTAAAATGAACGTGATGAATTATCTTGTAATTATAAAGTAATATCGAGTAAATGGAAAATAAATAATAATACCTACGTTGCATGTGTAATTTGCAATTGAAGCGCTCGGCTAAACAACGGGACAAGTGCCACTGAGCGCATTTTACAATGGAGGCGTTTAAAATATTATGAACCATTTACACGACTTAAAACTAAACTTATTATTGCTTATTATTGCTTTTTAATCTATTTTTATTGTAATTTCAATGCGGTAGTGAACATATACAATAAATTGTACTCGTGCCCCGATACTCCATCGATAAACGTAATATTGCCGAGATTGGCGCTTGTCCCGTTGTTCGGCCGAGCGCTTCAATTGTTGCATTTGTGTGAACTACCCTCTATTGATATCAACTGTCAATACGAATCTAGTGTAATAGTTACAACTTTATTCCTCATATAGCCTTCGTGTAATAACAATTATAACGAAAATATTGATTCAAATGAGAACTTATGCGTATCGCATACTTGTATCAAAATAACATAGTATAATAGAATACCCCCGTTTGAAATTCAGTCTTATTTTACATTAACGGTGACAACGAAAAAATAAAAAAAAATATTCAAACATAGCAATTTCGTCATCATTAAATACACATTCTGAGATTTTACGAGTGATATTTGCGTTTAAATAAAAATAAAACAAAAAAAATATACTCACTCTTTCATGTTGAATAATATATACACATGTGCTATACTGTATCGCATATATTTAAATTTGGAACTTTCTGAATAGCATCAAAGTCAAATGTCGTATAGGAATATACGTGCTCTCGTCAACTGTTATTTTACATTATTTTCGTGTGTTTGAATGCAGTCATCAGAATTCGATAAAAAATAATTCGAATACGTATAAGTAACATTCATTATTAAATCAATTTCACGTACAAAGAATACTATACATCTCATTCACATTTATCGAGATCGATTTCGAAATTTCATTGATTTACTAAATCGAATACACCTGCATTTTTCAGAAAACGTATTTTAAAACAATTATCATCACATAAATATGAGTGTAATTCATTTGGTTTATTATTGTTGTATATTTTTATCAATCACGATTTGAATACAAAATTATTCATAATGCATTATCATTTTCATTTATGTACCTTTGTCCGAATAAGACTTGTTTATCAATTTCAATTATTATGATTTTAAGTTGATTTTTTTTTAAGATACGCAACAGAGGTAGATCACTAATTCGAACACTTCATTTTGGCCGATAATATATTGACGAGTATTCATATTTTGACAATGTGAAATCTGGTCCAACTATTTAACCACTCACAATCCGTACATAAACCGTGATTATTTTTTTTTTAAAAAATTACGCAATATATACGTATATATTTTATTGTTATAATTATCTTACCGTCGTCTCGTTGCTGACTGTTATTAAAATATTGGAAAATAAAAACGCTACACATTCAAAATAGTAGTATAGAACAAAATATAACTATAAAATAATATGTATCAGATGCATTTTATATGATGAAAAAATTGTGAAAATATTTAAGAAAAGGTAATTAAACGTTAACAAAAATCCTGTAAAATGTATTTAAAATTCATAAAAATGACTGTGATTACCACTGAAGTCTGATGACTAATTGATTTGGTGACGGATATAATCGGTCTACGAAAAAAATAAATGTTATCAGTGAACAGTGGATACGACAATAACGTTAAATGGTTTTTGATTATAATAATGTATAGAATTTAGTTGATCAGTCAAACTTTTGAGATTCCGTGAATATTTTTTAATGGAACTAAATGCATTGCGAAAATTCGGTTCATTATTATAACGTTACGATATTATCCTGTATTGGCATATAATTTTTATTCATTGCGATTCGATTAAATGCAATACCTATTTTTTGCCAATTCAGTGTATTCGTCTAAAATTTAGACGAGTCATTTAGACTCTAAATGATCTATGAGAAGGGCCGAACATGGATGAAATGTGTTTCAATTTATTTGGAAATGTTTAATTATCTCGTATTTGTGTTTTTATGCACAAAATGTTTGCAAACGGTACAGATGAAAGGGATGAATTAGAAAATTGCATCTTAATGATCCCTCGGTAACTAAATTAATTCCTCGAATATTTATTTAGGAGTAATACATTCGTGATGATCATAGGCTTAATTTTCCTCAAATTATAATTTCAAGCAATCAAGTCAAAGAATAACTGAATTCCTAAAATATTTCTTCGATTTGCATTGCTTATGAATTATTTGAATAATGCATATTATCTTCGTAGCTATATAATTTATACAATAATAATTTAATATTTTTATACTTTTGAACAACTACTTGTATTACGTTTTAATAAAAATAGTGGGCAGGTTTACGAAAGGTTCAATGTTAAAATCCGTTTTTCGGTTTTATTCGGTACACAATAATTGGAATTCAACGATTAAATTGATATAATATCTCAACCACGAGATTTCTAAATATTTAGCACGATATCTAAATGTTTTTCGGATTTATACTTTATATTTTATTTCGAAACGTCGGTAAGAACGACGCGTGGTATCGAAACGGTTCAAAACGAAGCAACCGTCCCTACACGGCCTGTATTCCGCCATTTCGCAGAGATGATGCTCATGATGCTCATGCGTAACATGTATCGTTAAACACTGTTATTAATTACTATCGGAATAATACGAGACTGTCAAAGTATTTCGCCAACAGCTATAATCATTATTTGCGCATGAACTGCCGAGTTTCCATAATTTTGCGATAAATGCAATTCTCGTCGCGCACCCGTACGAACACGTACATAATTGTCACGTCGGATTCACAACTTTGCGTCATCTTCGGGTGGGCAAAATACATCGATTAAAGTTAATACGCGGTTTTCGATTATTTTTTTTTGTGCGGAATGTGAATGTTACCGCTCGTAGCGTACCGTGCACTTACGGTTAAACACGGTTTTTGAAAAGCTTTCTTCATTTTTACCATGGTGAATTCTCTACTGACACTTTATTGTAATGGAAATTTTCCGTATTAAATTTTACTATTTTACAAGGCGGTATATTCAATAAAAATATTTGCGTGCGCGCGCGGAGTATCCGAACATAACAATATGTGTTGTGCGTATACAGAACCTACGCATTGTATGTGTTACAATGTCAATTTCGTTGTTTTTCTTTTTTCTTGCACGCAAATAAATGTAATATGTCCGTGTTAGCTTGAGCAAATCGAATTCGCAACGAAACCTCTTGAAATGTACATCTTTTTGTCCATTTTTATTTTTTAATATTTTACCAGTCTTCCAAAACTACTTAGCTTTGAGCCGATGTATATCTATGTTGCTACGGCTCAAATTATGTACCAATGGATTTTGTTACTTCAATCGTCCCATAGAATTTCTAGTAACCGCAGATTAAACGGATTCGGGTGTAATGAATTTTTTTTTATTTTCAACAAAATCTTCGAGTGAAAAAAAAAAAAACTTATCGCTTTTTGGATTTTTCTATTGATTTCTACGGTAAAAATAAAACATAATAAAACACAGTGTCTACCTGTATTAGTAAAAAAATAGCTAAATACGAATTGCACGATATTCACAAGAAAATAATGCTCAATTTATTCATTCTTATTCGTCGTTTTAAAATCTATAGGAATAACTATTAATTTTTGTACCGGGAAAAAATTGTTATGTTGGAAAGCAATAGTTTTATACATAAATTAATATACGGTAGTTTTTTGATACTTTGACGTGTTTCAAATGTCTATGAGCAACAGATGCATTGTGGAAAAAGGAATAACCTAACCTACATACCCGGGATGGAATATATCCAATTAATATTATCCTTCATTTTTATTAAATTTTACAAGTTGATCATTTATTTCCAATAACTCGGTTGTAGTAAAGTGTAGAACTAACCTTGTTTGTACGTCGTACATTTCAATTCCCCCGTCAGTTTGATGGTTTTCTAATTTATTTCAGTTCGATCGGAAAAAAGAACTTATACCGATCAAATTACTTTTATACAGGTTAAAAAGAAGGATAGCGTAAGAAAAGTTTTATGTGGTTGCGAAGGTCATTCTGACAATTCGTGGGAAACAATAAGGTGAATTTGATAGCTGATATTTCACCGTTCGAGGTTCAGATGTGCGTTGGCACAGCAGCAACACTAATCGCCGCAGCGCGAATGTAGTTTTCTAAGACCCTGCAAGTAAGGATCGGTGACTGTGTTCCGGAAATGCCAATTGAGTAAACTCAATTTACAAGGGTTGGCCTACTGAATATTTGTCAACAGATATTCTGATAAGTCACGTACTGTATAATGCTCATCACCCTCTAGTTTTTTTTTTTTTTTCATCATTCAACACTCGAGGGTTATCTCCGTTTTCTATACGTGTTTTATCCTACGTCACACTGAAATCAACATTTTTCATTAACATTCAATCCTATTGTATGATTTAAATTGTATGCGTATATTAATATATATATATATATACTGGTGCTGCTTATGTATGCATATCTAAAATAATTGTTCTCGGCAAATCAATCAAATATTATAATGAATAAAATGTGATAACTTCCTAATAAATGAATTCGATCGAATTAAATTTCTTAAATTTAATAGTAATAACAAGACAAACATTTTAAAGACTTTCATCAAACCGATCGAAACATTTTCGAGTCATATGTGATAAACGAGCGATTTGTAACGCCGATCCCATACTATTTGCTAATAATCTGAAGTGTAGAGACGTGTGAATATTCCGATTAAATGCACAATCTTCAAAGTGACCTCCTACACCAATCGGAAATATAGCTAAGAACGAGCTACAACGAGTCACTGCGAGTATTCAGAAAATTTTTGTATTAAGCCGATGTACATGATTAATAACGATGATTATGATGTATCGTATGTTTATTATTTTCGATCATTCTCGATTATTTCCAAACAGTGTGGGAATGAACCATATTTTGTACAAGTGTAGTTTGGCTCGCTTTGAATCGGAACGATTCATCGCCTTCTGGGCAATCGACCGCGAGGACCATCGCGAGAGCATAATTATATTAAGTGTCTAGTCCTACACTACTCGCGAGTTTCAATGGTTAATTTAATTGTGAATTAAATGTGTTTGCTCGCGAGTAGTGTGAGGCTTAATCTACATAACAATATCATGAAATATAATATACAGTTTTAATATTTTATTTTAAGCTCTATACCGATGACGACAATTTAAATAATTATGTTGACTTTGTGTAGGAATAGTGTGAATAAGTGTATCAAATTTAAAAATCCGTAATTTTGTAAATGTAAAAGGAACGATCATTTTACATTTATATATTACATATGTACTATTTAGATATAATATTATTCATAATTTACATCAACACAGGTGTGCAAGTATGATTGGTAGAATGATTAGAATTCTTGAAAACAAAAATTGTTTTATTAATTTAAATTATTTACTGTTGCTCCAAGTTAACAACGCTTATGCATATGACGCATGAACTGTATTAATTCATATATGAAAACTTTTAATATAAAACAAAACGGTTCGCAATCAAGGTTGATAATAATAAGGGTTACTTAGTTTTTGTCAACTCTTATATTTTTTTTGGGAATTTAATAAAATATGATTTCTTAAAACCGTGTTGGTAGGTACGTATAGTATTAAAGTACTAACATCCAATTGAAATTATTTGAAATACGTAAAATACATTATGTAGGCATTGGGTTTTTATTTGAACTTCACGTGCTTTATATATTTCTAAATAGATCGTCGCATTTTTAATAGAATGATAATATCAGTATATTATTAATGAAAATCATTAAGGATTTAAATGAATGAAAAATAATTAAAATTCTATTAAATGAAGACGTGCTGTGTAATTTTTTATTTGTTAACAGTGATATGAATGTTATATAATTTTAATGTAGAATACCATTTATACCGAAACTAATACACACTTAATATCGTACACACACACATGCACATATATACGTGTGTATCTAAATTACTTATATTTTATACTGAACGTATATGCGCGTATAAAAAGAAAATTTAATGAGATTATCGCATAGACATAGACTTAACTTAGTGAAGGTTTTCTGAGTACTCGTACATTATGCACATAGAAAAAATATGTATTCCGAACACATGTAAGGTTGAACGTTGTGCGATAGGATTTTCTCGTTTTAATTTAAATCACGTGTTGAATGAGGGTTTTTTTATAGAAATTATTCGTAGATCATTATTATTATTAAACAATTTCGTTGTTTCGATTCAAAATACGTAGGTTGTATAAAAATATAGTTGTCAGGTCAACGTACTGCCCTAGAGTATAAAATGTCATATGTTTTTGTTGAATAGAAAACCGAAACATGTCCCTTTCCCATTTACCTTTCAAATAATAATGGCGATCAGCAATTGTCAAAAATAACGTGATATTTGAAACTAGCGTGTTTTTCCTTCTACTAAAAATGTGATTTGTGTAGAGGTATAGGTACCTTGGTGCATACAATTATAACTCATTGATTTTTGACCGTTTATAGTAAATTGTTGACAGGTAGAATTCGAGTAGTTATTCCGATTACTGTTTTGGAATTATACTTATAACTTTTGCACATTAACTTCTTCACCAAAGTGGATTTTGAATTAAAAAAAAAATGTACCACGTGCACAGAAGCACAACTGAGTATTTCTTATTTTTCGCGCCTTAATACAATATCAAAACAATTAATTCATTCCAAATGGTATTTATTATTATCATATTAGATGAATGCATTATTACTAATCGTTGGTTTCGAAAACTTTATTGAAATGGAGTTTACCCGTTAGACAGTAGTACGTTGTTGTATTCCATATTTATACCAATACAATTATCCCATTATTGTTACCCGCGTACAAATTTAGCTTATAAAATATTAAATTTTAATGAATTTGTAATGATGTATGTGTCTCTGCATATATAACACTGTTATGGTATTATTAGAATTGCATTACTCTGTTTGTGTATTGTACACTCTTTGCTGGCTCAATATTCCCGAACACTGTAGTCAGCGCATAACAACGCTCATCAGCCGGAATGCGGTTTTGAGTTGTTCTCGGAAAGAGTCGACAATAGGGAAATCTTTTGTCCTTAGCACCTGACGGCAGTGACTTTGTCGCCACCGTCGACAGCACTTTTCAACTTCCTTCCCTGTCCTTTGCACGCGGGAATTCAACGTCTCTCTACACTGAGTTAGAGGATATCGTCAAAATTACTCGAATCACGCGCTCCACCACTCAACATCCGCAAAGTCGAAACTTACTTACTCGGAACAGTCATCGTCAAGTCGCAGCTTACCATTTCGGAGATTACGGTTCCGGCGTGCGTACGGGGATTACCCCCGTGTGCATATTGTATGTCTAGCGCCGGTGTACGCTGTGTATGGTGTCTACATGAACCGAAACGCTTGTACTAATATAATATTATTTTACTCGCCGTTTAATGATTCACAGCGGATTCCTCTCGGGACGCGCGCAAACTTTATAATTACATCACGATTACAACGGCGGCAACGTAATAATGGATTAAGGAATATGACGCGAGCGAGTCCCGCGAAAACAAATAACGCGTAACGTTTGTCCGACGACGTCGACGGCGGCGGCGGGCGAGTGGCATAAGTCACAAAGTGGCGCGCGAACCGGCTGTGGAACGTGAAAAATTGATTTTCTCGCGACGTCCCGCAGATCGTTCTGCGGGCGACTTTTTCGCGCGCGTTTTGAACGGTCGGGAAATCGTATACGCGTCGAACGCGCGTCCACTCGTGCACAACGCGTATGATAATTATCGCTTTGTGCGTTCGCGTGAAAAAAAAAAAAACGCGCGTGCGGTGCGCCGACGATTTATACGTATGTATTTACGTATGGACTGTTATCGACGAAGCAATATAAACCTCAGAAAAGAGTGTACGAAACACATACAATACGTCCGTCCCGATCATTGCGCTAGATACACGTCTCCCGTTTTTTTCCCACCCAAACCGTCGATTGGTACGGAATGTTTGACGAGCGATGGTGGTGCGAAAATGGTACCTATGTTAATTTTCGGTCCTTTGCAATAAGATTGCGAAATCAATGTTATTAAACCCCGTCGTTGTTCATTTTCACGCTATGTACTCGCACCATAGTGTCATTGAACTTTTCACCACAATCCTACCAACAGGCTATTCATTTATTTATAATAATTAACGGGACCGACCCTTTTACATAAATAGTATGTGAAAAATGATAATTTTGTTTAAACTAAATGTTAATATAATACAATAATTATTAATTATATCGTTGTAAATATAATAAGAATACAGTATTAGAAAAAAACATGATAAAATATTATCATGGGCATATCATATTATAATTTAATAAATCATAAACAAACGTAACATCAATCAATTGACATCTTAATATGAGAGAGTTTATGTTTACTTGATTTTTAATTCATGCTAAAGAATTTCTAGAGATTGGTTAACTTTTCATATGAGCAATTATTTTTAAAAATGTATACTGTATATTATCAAGATTATGTTATCATCAGAGGTGCAAATTTAGAAACTACCCCTTTCAATTTGGTAGGTAAGTGAACAATTGATCAATAATTGATGGTCAATTTTCAGTCATAACAATAAGCATACAACAATACACTTAAATTACGTAAGTATATATTATGCGAGCACGGCCACCATTTTTTTTTTTTGAATACTTTTGTTTCATTCCCCCTTCCCTTCATTCCGACTAGTTTGTACCTTTGCTCGTCCCCTCTATAAAACGAGCTATCACGCGAAACAAAATCATGTTGCAACGTGTAGATTTAAGTGCTCGTGAAACAATAATTATCAACCAAAACAATTCGGCGAACGGATCATTAAAATATTACATTTATATATAAAAAAAATTACTCGGTCCATAAAATATATTCGGGGAAATGATTTCAATAAAAACTTGGAGTATTTTGAAAGTAAAAAAAGTAACAAATGGCCCGTCTTGGATCACGGGATTTTTCGGAGATGGAACACGATCCCTCTGCCTTTCGCCATCTGAACGGGCGCGCATATATTTGTAAAACTACAACAAAACCATCTAATAAATCATTAGACACAGTCATATAAATGTATGTATGTGTACATTATGAACCGTAGTAGACTGCGTGCATTTTTCGCAACACAAATTATCCGGTTGATTTTTTCTTGTTATTTTTTCATCTTTTTTTTTTTTTACTTTAGACTTTTTTTTCCAACTTCCTACCCCGGGCTTAGGAGATCCTATCGTGACGCATCGGACGGGAATGTAGGCTATCCGTTTCTCGTAAAGCCAAAGCAATAAAACACCGTCCAGATTTGTTTCGAGTACCACTTGTTGTTTTCCAAAGCGTTTCGTCCCCCACTTTGATATACGTACATACATATACACGTCATCCGATGCTTGTCGTTTTTTCCTCGTAGTCCCGTCGCCCCTCTTACTGCACCACCCGTTTAAATCCTAACGATAATTTTCTCTTCTCTCGACTTGCATAACTCGAATCATAATATACATACAAACGTGTGCGTGCACGCGCGTGTGTTTGAGCTCAAACAATAAAGCATTTTCTCTCGGCCTCCCTTCCTGAGTTGCTCTCTTTCCGCTTTGTCTTCTTCGTTCGTCCAACCACCTCCACGTAGTGGCAGAGCAGAGGCGATGGACGTCTACGAAAGTTGGTGCGTACGTTAGCGGACCACCACCGCTTTACTTTTATTTCGAACGTCTACACGCGAAAACACACATACAAACGCACTGCATTACGTTGGTATCGACAAACTTTTAACAAACCCATTAGGAAGCTCATCTGCCCGACCCCTTTGGCGCACCTCCGGCGCGGTTCACTCGCGCACACCGTACGGTCACACCTCGCGCTCGTATTTATGGTATTACGTCCCGTAAACTTTATCGTGTCCCGGACACATTACACCGTACACTTCTATTATTGCTGTACCACTTTTGCTGTCTACCACTTTGACCGTGTTTTACGCTCTTTCACTACACAATTATACACGTATTATACCGAGCGCACAAACGCCGACGTGATACAACATATCATACGTACTACTAATTCGTTGTTCGACGAGAGAGCGAATCGTCGTCGAACGGAAAACACAACAAATGATCCCGAGGCGTCTATAATGTTGCGTATAAACACGCGTGACATCCTAGTCGTCCCGATTCCCACGAGCACATCAATAATCACACTAGATATCACGACAAAAAACTCGATCGTTTCGTTACACCGTTCATTTGTACGAATATATCGATGGCGTTGCGCACAAGTGTGACAAAGTGACATTTTTGTAATTGTTCAGGAGAACGATTTTTAAGTTTGAGCTGTTTTAGCAATTCAAAAATGTAACGAACTGTAATGCACTTTTTGTTATATTTTCCTAACCTAATGAGTAATGAGGATCAAAAAACCTGCAATTACCACATTTGTATACTTAAAAAAAAATTTAAAACAAAAATATTGAACTTAACACATTTTGAACACGTTAAAAGCAATAATTAAACACATCACATTATTCTTCTGATTTCAATAAAGAACAACAATTACTTGAATAATGCTATAATTTCGTCTGTGCATAATGTTATGATTAAATTGAATATGCAGTTAACTCATTTTTCAAAAAAAATATCACTTATCACACTTGTGCGCTACGCCATCGATATATGCGCGTAGAAATAATATTATATTCGTACGTATACGTAAACGTATATAATCGTAAACGAACGCATCGTGTGTAAATATCACGCTTAATTTATTTTGTTGCTCCATCTCGGTCTACACAGAAATTCGAGTTCGTCGTCCACGCTCATCGCTAATGTTTCGGGATAGGTAAGAACCGGTTGTCCATCGCAGTATTGCTTTTTCGTTCTTTTCAACGATTCTATTCGTGTGGTTTTCCGGCTATGGAAAATATGGCGTTTCGTGAGTGCAGTGGCGGTCAAATAATTTTGTCTTAGGGGCAGGGGCATGAGGCTTCAACATGAACTTTGATCGTTGAATAAGTCATAGTTTAAGGGTATAAAATCACATTGTTGAATAATTCTGCGAATTTTAGGAATACAAATTGTAAACATATGGTTATAAAAAAAATATGTTTAAAGATGTTGCTGTTTGTTACAACGAAATAGTTCATTATTTTTGATTTTAACATTATAAACACTTAATGTTTTATTAGCATAAAATAACGAAAACAAAAGCAGAAAACATATTGTTTATAACGTCTACTGGATGAACTAAAAATTAAATAGTTAAAAATAGCTCACACTCTGTAGACACTACACATTAAAAATTGAATAACAGTTAGAATAACGGAAATCTCAAACGACATTATGATATGTTCAGCTTCGTTTTAGTACGGGAAATTCTAAAATTGATCATAGTTTTTGAAGGATATGTTTTATAAAATTTAAATTGCAAGACATTTTCCGAACTTATCGGCTCATAAACGCATTTATATAATTTTCGTAGGTTTTTTTTTAACGTACGAACAATATCGAGTGAAGTGTTTTCCGAGGTTCACATACCACGCCATCGGCTTTGATATTTGACCACTGAAATCGTACAGTCTGAACTGCTTTAAACAACGACCATATGGTAGAGTTGAATTATGCAAATACTGTAGTAGTTGCGTACTGTTACGAGTACTTCTACACATCGAACTTGGTCAATGTAAACGTATATCACATACGTATATTAATTGAACGTCGTCATGGCATCATCGCGGGCTCACCGGGTTACGCACATTCATCCGTATCAATTAATCATTTATCAAACCATCAGCGGTGACGGACCGTTGAAGGGGTGGCGGGCGGAGCGAGGATGTCGGTAAAAACATAACACGCCACCTTGATAATTGTTTCACGAGGCTTTTATTTGACATCATTGATCATTTCGTCGGCAACTCTGCATTGTATTTCTCTTTTTGTTCTCCTCCACACGTTTTCGACTGCAACGGCAATGAAAGTCGCACACAACGTGTTACGTATATACGTATTTCGTCAACGAGGCCGTGTCCCTCTTCGCGACTAACATCGCGACGTATTCATTTACCTTTGTCCGTCAAAATATAATACGTTTTGTTTAATTCAACCCGGGAACGGTGTTCAATTAAATTTAATATTGTAGAGTGCAGTTGTAAACACGTGATGTCGAAGTGTTTTTTTTTTTTTTTTAATGTGCGTTAAACGTGTAATACGCTGTCAATCGTGAGACATTTGATTACGATGTTTCAAAAACCATATACCTACCGTAAAAATAATTGAATACATAATATGAGTTTAACAACTTTTCGGTATAAAAAAAAAAAAAAAATTGAGAAAAGGGTAAAAAAACTTAATTTATGGTGTTACCGAAAAAAAAATTAATCCTAAGAGCCAATATTTATTAATTCAGTCTGTTCATTTTTAAGGGAAGTAAGATAAATAATAAATAATTATAAAGTCTGCGGAAAACGTTATATATCTATGAATTTTATGTATTAAGTTTAACCAAAGTATCAACATTAATTTCGTTATTTATTTCTCGAAAAAGTGATTAGTGTAACTTTATAAAATATTTAAGTCTAGCCGCAAAGAGAATATAAGCGTACAAAATTAAAAATATGACGTTGGTTTGAGTTTCCACTTTAGTCGTTTTCGCCAAACCCGCGGAAGTTCATTTCGAACAATTGAATATCAAAACGTGGCAACACACACACACACACACACACACATCCGAAAACCCGAGACACGAGACCTAAACGAGTACGATAATATTTTATCAGATGTATAAATTTCCGTTTTCCGGGTGAAAAACAAAATTTCAGAGCATCGCGTAGTCATAAGGATCAAAAATAATGTTAACATTTATCAATCCGTTGGAAAACAAATAGCAAAATTCTTACGACAGTATGAAAAATCTGCGAACCAAGGCCTACCGTCCCATCGCAACATATTAATATACCTACGACGATTTGTTATTAAATTAAAATTTGCGAGTAACCGCTAAACCGTATGATTATCTATCGTATTACGCGTTCTCGAGAATCTCATTGGGAAATTAATCGTATGGTTAAACCACATCGGAAGGCGATTCCGACCGTATTTTCTCCCCTGTAGAACTTGATTATTTCTTCTAGCCGTGTAAACGACATCGTGCCCATCGAGTCGGCATTATTGTTGCAGTTACCGTCGTGTGCACTTAAAGGGTGCAACGACGAGGACGAAGTCAATTTACGTTTATAGGTACGCACGCGCTAGTTTTTGTGTTTCATGAGATATTAATGCTTCATCTTACACGTAATCAAATCGTTTTATGCCGTCTGTTAGTTACACTATTATTGCCGTATACGATTTTGACCGGTCTTCGTGTTGAGACGGCGGATCGAAATCTGTTCATAACTGAACTTTAGATTTTTAGTTTTATTTAGTGATACGAACTCACTATAATTTGTTCACATATCCGATGACGGTTTCGGACCAATTTTTTGTATTATTATAAAATAGATAACAATTAAATCATATAAAATACCGTTTTATCAGCGAGCGTGGTTTTCAGTCGCTTAGGCTCGCCGTACATCGTCGAAACTTTACCTGTACTCGGCTACTCGGTTGTTTCGGCCAAGGTTTGTATTCGACGATACAAAGGTCGGATCTCCTTAGACTTCCCGAAATAACTCGCGAAGCATTAACTGGAATACTAATTATTCCATACGCTGAACCAATCCGTTGTCGTCTTCGATGGGAATATCTAATGCGTGTAGTCTTTAATAGATAATAACACGTTTGTATTATTATAGTAATATTATTGTTGTTATTATTATCACGATTGTTAATTTATTGTTACTACTACTCCTAAATTATAATGATTATTATAGTTATTACATTATGGATAATATTATGATTGTGTAAGATTGAAATATTAAAATATTATTAAATAACATTGTTCGTACCGATATCTCACGGCTTCCAGCTTACTTAATTTTATAATCAAAATGTTAGTTTATCACTGAAGTGAATCCGGCATGTATACAATGTAAATCTGTCAAGTTCGAGGTCAAAACGTGGTTCGTTTGTGAGGAAGTTTATCGAAGTTTCTTAACTTTATACCATGTATAGAGTATAAACAGTTAGAGATTATTTCTTTTTCAAAACTTCGTCATTGAAAGATGACATTTTCTCTCTTAAAAGCATTACATTTTCATCATTGATTACTCCCTTTGAAAATATATCATAAGCCACGCGCTATCAGTGTAATTTTACTAATCATAAAATAATGTAATTAAATATTATTGATGGTACATTATCAAATTATTAATATGTCGCTGTATCAATAATAATATTATTATACTATATATTAATAATAATAGTAATATTATGTCTAGGTGAAAAATATCAGTTTCTATGCACATTTTATGTAACAATATGCGGACACTGTACTGTAGTAGTAAACCGTAGTAGTAGGTACCAACGGATTACTTGCATTTTGTGCTTTACTCCTTTTTAGATTATCCCGTAGAATAAACGTGTGTCGTCCGCTTTGTGTATTATTATTTATTGCCTATTCAACAGACCACGCGTTCCCCGTTCATCACCATCGGAACCAGCACGAGCGATTTTACCATTGTTTAGGGTTCTGAAATCATGATAAGAGTGAAATGAGCAAATCGCGGATCACTTCTAACATATTTCTGAAACAAATAGTCTACAATTTTTTTTTTTTTTTTGGTGAATGTAAGTTCCTACACGAGAGTAGCAGGTACAAAAAATACGTACGTTAGTTCCTACACAATTGAAAAGGGTACATATATAAGTTATTAAAAAATTTTAAATCATTTAAAACCAGCAGTTGTTGGCCTTTTTCACTCAACACAAATGATACATTCTTGTTCATTGTGATTGATGTATACGAATATGACATATGTACATTGAACGGACACACGGATGATTCGAACAATCTAACAATACTTTTAAGCTAGATGTACATCTGACGGTGTATGATTATAACAAATTATAAGATTATCAAACCAAAATCAAGTTCTGTATCATTTTTATTCGTAATGAAAAGTCGTAATAATAAGATATTTTTTTTATCTTTCCTACGTCGAGTCGGGATACTATTATCAGCCTGTAGCTTGTTGTATTTTCCCGTAATTTCGTATACGTTTTTCAGATACCTATTTTAATATACTATACTCTATATATATATGTATGTTACCGGCAATATGTATAATCCGGTATTTTGTAGGTATTATGTATTATGCCAAACATGGTGTAGGCAATTTGATGAAAATAAACAAAATTGATTATCGCCTATTACCAACGACTTCACTTACCGTTTATCATTAATATGCTTGCACGATTTAACGCAATACAGATTAAGATTATTTTACTATTATAATAATAAATCTGAGGTACAATATTGAACTAATAATTTTATTACAATATCGTCATTTTTCTCGTAATTTTCGTGTCTCGTTATGGTTTTGCAACTATGATACGATTTATATGAAGTCAAATTTTTATAACAAACTACAAATTTACAAAATTTAGTCACTCATGATAGTTTTTTATCTGATGAACTGTTGATATAAATTCATTCCACTAGAATTAGCCAAGGATTTTTAAAATGTGTTTGTAAGTCCAAGGGTCAAAAAGTGTATTTGTCTTAAAAATAAAATTTTGTGTACTTCAAAATGACACTTTTTTACAACATGTTATAATAAGTAAATAGTAGTTTAAGTAAATTATTTATATAATAGTTATAATATAATAATAGATAAAAATTGTTTGTTTGTTTGTAATATGTGTAATAATGTATAATAATTTTAAAAATCTTAATGTAATAAACCATGGAATAAAATATTTTGTACTTACCCTAAAAAAAAATTGGCATTTCGCATGATGCTTAAGTATTTTATAAAATATCTAGGTTACACGTAAAATAATATTCAAAATTATACATAATACTTTATTTATAGTGCCTAAGATGGGTCGGCAATTTGCATAATGCCTAGGAATTTTGCAAAATACCTGAATTATCCATTTTTCCGGTAACATATATATGTACTATACTATACTCTAATTTAGTATTTGAACGTTTCAAAGTTTCAATAAGAAATAACACAACATAACGATACGCCTGTTGGTGCTGTGGGACTTCTGTACATTGTTTTTTTGAAGATTTTTAAAGATTCGTATATACATATTAAATTTTTTCCGCTGTGTAGGAACCAACATACGTACCTGGTTCTAACCACGTAGGAACTAACAGACGCACCGAGTTTTTGCCGTGTAGGAAATAACGTATGTAATTGTTTACCTGCTACTGCCGTACAGGAACTTACTATTCCCCTTTTTTTTTTTACCCACATATATATATATGATAACTGACTGCTACACGTATCACAATGGAGGGCAATGCTGTAAACACAAACGCGGATCAGCAGACGGCATATATGTTGTGTACATTACGTGTGTTTGATCGTGATTGACATTTCAACGAATTCCGATCTCGCATTTGACAAAATGTCAAGCGTGTCCCCTCGGCATTAGGCTTCGGACGACATTCGGACGGAAACGGGCACTTTGCAACGTGTGTTTCATTACGTAATAATAATGACAATAATAATAATAATAATAATAATAATAATAATAATAATAATAATTATGAACACGGACGGAAATCATGGCCAATTGGCAACGGCGGACGTGCGAGCAAATCGTATAACAATGTATTGTTCGCCGCGGTTAGGATTACGACGGACGTTGGACCCCGTTGCAGCAGTTGTACCAGTGCCGTTCGGATACGCCGTCGACGTTTCGCGGACGCTTCGGGCACGTACGCGCGCGTACACGTGTAGATGCGGATTCGCGAACGTAGCGGCGGTGTGCACGGGGGAAACGGGAGATTAACGGGTTCGCGGTCCGTTAAACCCGACAAGACGAGCGCGCCGAAGTGTTTCCGAACGAGCTCGTCCCGGCCCGGACTTGACGAGGGCTATTGTGTCCCCGACCGTCTTTCGTGCGCGCGGCAGGGACGCCGCGTCGAATGCGATGCGCGACGATTTGCATCACAATCGCGACGGATTTCGTCCGCGGACGCGCACGCCCACCGGCATTGTTGCGCGAACATATAACAATAACGGCGTTGCCGCAGCCGGCGACGGGTATTGCGACTGCGGCCCGGCGGATCGGCGTTCGGCGCGCGGACCGATCTGGATCCCGCGACGGACTTGTTCGCAGTGCCGGATCCAGGGGTAGAGGGGGGCAAGTGGGTTTGCTAGCCCCGGGCGCTGTTGGTATAAGGGCGCTCTTGGGTCGACGAAAAATCAAAAAAAAAAAAAAAAAAATCATGGACACACCCCGTGAAATCCACTTACGCGAGGGCGCTGCGTTTTCACTAGCCCAGGGCGTCAGATTTCCAAGATCCGGACGCACTGCTCCTTCGTTTCGGCGACGAACGAAAAGCGCACCGGTCGCGTGAGTACGATCCGCGTTGCGTACCACGCCGCGATGTGTTCACGATGTTTTCGAGACGATTCCAATGATATCATTGCACAATGTCTCGCGCGAACATGTCTCAGCGAAATCGAGCGCGCCGATCTCTGCTGCCCGTGCGCATGGCCGATAGTTGAAAGCTCGATTGAGAAAAGTAAAAACGAACCGTTTCGCTGCTCTCCCCGTCGATGTGTTTCGTCGCTTTTGTCGCGGAAATCGTTATCTCCGAGCTACGACGACGATCGTCATCCGCGTACCGCACGTCGTCCTGTTACGAAGGGTTTTAAAAGCGCGTACATCGATACTTTGCACGCGCCCGTCTGACCGACAACTTAATGCTTTCCCGGCGCGGTCCGAAACTTACTTTCGACCCGGTGCAAAGTAGTTGTACGTGGGCGTTCCTTATCGCCCACGTTCCGATACACACGTATGCCCCACTCGTGCCCGAGACTCGTGTTTGGCGCCACCGATTGCGGAACGCGTATTTTACGATCGACGGGCACCACCGTCTCGTACCGCACGTTAGAACCGCAATGGGCCGCGGATTCGAATGAACTGAAAGACTGGAGAAACGCATTAAAACATTGCGGTTCGTACGAATTATAAAAATAATAGAAATCGAATACACATGGAAATATTTCTTCGTAAGTTTAAATTGTTACTCTACGTTTTCTCTTATCTTGCTTTTATTCGGAAAATGGATTTCAGAAAATCAACAAACGGTCCACGCGAGTGTATACTTTTACCTTTTGTTTCGCTACGATGGTAGTACTAGTTACGATTACAAATCTTCGACTGCTGTCGGCTGCTGACAAACTTCGTTCCACATTAGGTACATGAAGTAATTTACAACAATAGAATAAATAAGGCGTACGTACCATTATGCAAAAGTGATAACTAAGATGAATCAAACACCAAGCTGTTATCACATTTTACTCATATTATTAAATGTAGGGAAAAGTTCCATAAAAACATAAAAAAAATTAACTAAAAATGCGGTGAAAAAAAAAATTACAAAATAATAGTTTTATTGTTACATTTTTGACATAAAAAACAAAAGTTGTGTTTGAGAGGCATTAACATTCAGAAAAAATAAATGATTATTATTTATTATTAATTATTTATTTATACCCCAGTTATAACACATAGCTAGTGCGGTTTTTTTTTCCACGTCCGAACATCTCAAAATCTGATGCGGGATAACCGTATCAGTGTATGCACATGTTTTTCCCTCCCCATCCGTGATCGTTATTATTTGTCGGCGGCGATGACAGCGAAACAGACAGCGACGAAGCTTAAGCTACTCCAACAGCCCCAGGGAAATTGAAAAAAAATAAAATCAACCGTCGAACGATTTTCGAGCTGCAACTACCGCCGCCGGATGGCAAAAACCACCCTTTCTGTTAAAAACACGATACAGTTTGAGATGTATACAAGAGAGGTACGAGGAAAAAAAATTACATAACATACATACACGTACACACCCGTTTTACGCACTTGCTCACACCGCGTTCCTGTGTACTATTTTATCGCCGTCGTTATCGTATATTAAGTGTTCGCGTTCCGATTCGCTTGCGTGCACCGCGTCTTCGTGTATGCACGGTTCTTCGCCATGCTGGGGAGTTGCGACGAACATGCGCACGCACAACGATGCACCAAGGGACGACTGCGATGAATATTACCCCTTATTATACCACTCCCCTGATGTCGGCACCTCCGTACACTCTATTTACTGTACGGCCGAACCTTTTAACCCGTATAAGAAAGGATCGATGCTGTGATGAACTCGACGATGACAATAGGCGGACTGGATGAATATCCGGCTACAGGACGGATGAGAGAAGAGACGGAAGGCGAACGGAGGCTTCGTGCTAATTATCGTTTGTATATTATAATATATACATGACAAAACAGTGAAAAGCTATTTATTTATTATTTTTATCATTATTAATATTTATTTTTTAATTAACGGGTTTTAGCGAGTTTGTTCGAACCTATGACCCAAGCTAATTTTACTTGCGCTTTCTGTACTCGGTATATATAATATTAATAATATTAATATTAATAAACCCACCCCATCACCGCAAACGCACACTCCAAACATGCTGTGGAACTGAACATTTTATTGTCGTCAAATATAATATATTACTGTTACAATATTATGTCTGCACCAGGATCGTGGTATATTGTTACTTTACGAATAGATGAACTCGAAAAACATGACTAACAACGCTCGTTTCGAATCCTTACCGTTTCTTATTATACACTAAGCTTTTAATATATCGCATTTTTCGCAAAACATCAGAGCTGTTTGGACGATTTATCGTTATCGTACGAGACATAAATTGATCGGCAGTTATAATAATCGGAAATCGACTTCGTTACTAAATTCAAAGATCGACGGAATATGTTAATACGAATATTTAATTCTAAAAACGGTTAATCTGAAGTCTAACAACCTTTTTTGGAAGATTGCTATTTCCAAACAAAATATGATTATAGACATGTATGAAGTACGCCTTCAAATTATATATTGCGGTATACTCGTATACAGTAATTATTTTATTTTACGAGCTTTCAAAATAAAAAAACATTAACATATCAGCGTTCACGACTTTAAAAAATGTATACCAGTATCTTACAAGTCGTCCAAAAGTGAAAAAGAAACTAAACATAAATGTATCTTGTTTGTGTATAAAATTATTGGAAATAAATATAAGTATTTGGCTTATTGAGTTATTTCAGATAATAATTTTTTGGTCGAGTTGAAATAATATTACGAAAAAAAAAATAAAAAAATAAAATTCGAATTTCGTCAGAAATATTCATTTATGTTACACTCAACTCGTTCTATCTTCGATTTCAACAATTGTTGTTCTATTTTTATTTATTTTTTTTTTCATTATAAGTATATAGTTAATGGGATTTCGTAACAAGTCAAATCGAATTTCAGTTTTTAAAAGAAACGATAAGTAAATATAAAAACATTTTCTTCCGCCTATTATAATAATATCACATGCAATTATTCGATTGCATTTTGTATTTTCTTTTCTTAATTTATTAAATTAATAGATCTTGGAGTTTTTTTTTTTAAATGTTTATGTTCAATACCCTTGGGGAATTTTCACGATCCGTATATATTCAGTTATATTTAATGAATATCATTGTATCAGGAACGTCTTATTGAGTTGTTCCTTTTCAACATATCTTTACTTCTATTTGAAAATAAAATTTTGTAATTTATAATTTAATAATATTGTCAAAATTACCGATTATACTGCATTACAAATGTACCATAAATTAAAATGCTGGTTAATCAGGTTAATTATTTGCAATTCTGGGCATTAACGAGTTATTAAGTTAAAAGTTAATTTAATGTAACTTATTAAATTAACTTATTTCATAACTGATAAATTCAATTAACTTGAAATTAACGTATTATTTTTTTCATTTATCCCAATTAAGTTAATTTTGATTTTCAAGACTAGAAAAATATTTTTGTAAAATACCGTATTCGATAACAAGTCCATGGAATTTAGAAAAATATAAAAATTAAAATTTCAAAGAATTTTTAGATGAGACTATAATATTTACCATTTACCATGGTATTAACTATTAATAGGGATCCCGCTGGTCTCGGAAAAAGTACTCAATCGTCTTAAGAATATTAAGTAAAAATAGCCATGAACTACATTACCACCTATAATTAAATTGCAATTGTCATGAAAAATGACCGTAAATTTATATTAAAAAAAATAAGTACATATTATCATTGACTAAATAATTCTAATAATAATTGTACTCTATTATTATTAGAATTATTTCATAATCTATGATATCATTAAATATTATTGAATAAGAGAAGAAATTTAATAGCTGATCAACATTTTAAGATGACTCTTTAATTGAGAATCAAAAGGTATTTTGATTAACCTGTCCATTGTGTCGTTTTATTTGTTTAGATTCTAATATAATTAAATAATAATATATATTTATTTTAATGTTTTGTATATACTGTACACATTTATTGTTTGTATAATTTTATAGTTACAATTTGAGCTGCAGTAATTATTTTTAGTTTTCATACTGATATTGAACATTAAAATGAATACTTTTTTAAAATTATATTTATCATATGTGATTTGTATGAAAAATGAATAAAAACAAACAATACATTTGACATTTGAGTGCTTAAAAACAATCTCATTAAGGAAATGCATACTTTTTTACTCTCATTAGAGTCTAATAAGATTTTTCTGCATTTTCATTATCGTTAATTTTAAATAAGATCTGTTGTAAACTGTTAATATATATATATATATATATATATCATTTATATCAGCGCTTAATGTAAATTATTATTTTTTTTTTTTTGTAATTAACTTAACTTATTAATTGAAGTTAAATTAAGTTAACGATATGATTTAACTTAATTTTTAACTTGATACATGTAATTCTTATGTGCATTAACTTAATTTCTAACTAAATTGAACATGAACTCAATTAACTTAACTGAGTTAAAAAATATCAATAATTTTCCCAGGCTCTATTACTTCTAACCAACTAATAATTAGTTTAATTAAGTATTTTTTGTTTATTTTGGTTTTTAATTAATATAATTCAAACTGGCTACTATAAATAGGTATAGGTACATGTACTACATTTAAACGCAGAAATTGATTATACAAATATATCTAATGACTTGAAAATATGTTTTTAAATTAAAATACTGAAATTCCAGTAGGTATATGTTTACTAATAACTTTTATTTTCTCAATTAAGTTTTCCTTGATAAAATATATACTTTTTTGTTTTGTTGTTGATATTCAAAGGTACAGAATTCAATTTAGACTCATAAAATGCATACCTACATCAAAGGCAGTGAAAAATGTTCACTGTTCTTTATATGCATATGTTATTTTTTTATGAAAAAAAAAAAGATACTCTGCCTCGCTAATCAGATGTCATAATTTTAGTAAATGAAAAAATGTCCGAGTACATTGTTGAAAGTTTATATCTACTCTGGTTATTATTATTTTTTAATGAAACGCAAAAACAAACATTTGCTCATACTTCCATTATAATCCGTAGTTCAATTTTATTATTTTTTGTCGTAAATAAACTTCTTATGTTAGCATGCAAATTCGAGTATGCCGATTAAATGTCACGACGAAATTTGTTCAACTCGGTAACGTACCGGTCGCTCAGCGAAATTGAGTTGAGTATTTTTCGAGTACATCAATTACTCGTTAATCCTCGAATATTTGATTTCATGTCGAATTTGATTAAAAACGACGTGTGGTTTGATTGTTCGCAATTCCAACAACCATCGACCGATGATTGGTCTAGTTAACCATAAGTGATTGTTATTGGTTCTCATAAAATACAACTTTTACCGTATTACGATAACAAATTACGGAATAACGTACCTCACGGAACGGAAAAAATTCTTTAATTTGTCATGGACGGATGTTGAAAATGCACAGCTTTCGTTACCGAGGTCGTGATCCGTTCAACGACTTGAGTGTTCGTAATAAAACGTTAAAAAACTATTAAAACCGCGTTAAATACGGACCACGGTGACGGGTTGGTTGTCCTTGTTCGATTTTCGCGCAATCTCAATATACGATTTCGTCAGTCAGTGGTGTGGACAGGATTTTCAAATGAGACTAGACATTTTTTCGAGTAGATCAGGTGGATGAATATTTGAAAGTTCACCCTTACCTCTCTTCACATACCCAAACAATAGGTTTATAAAATAGTTTTGATATTATTTATTATAATATAATTTTGAATAATAGTAAATTAACGGTGGTCAGCTGCATCGCCACGACATGGTGTAAAAACTGTAATGATCGTAAAAGCATAGCGCTGGACGAGAGTCGTCACAATGTTCGCGGTAACCACCGAAAATATAGTAATCATCGCGGTAGAAGCAATACGCTTGCGAACCGAATATCCGTTATTCGTCAACGTTTAGTTAGCACCGATGGTTTGAAACACTTAAACGTCAAACAGTAGTTAAGTTAGCATAGTGCATACGCAACATTATACATCAGCCCTACACCCCCGACCGGCGCTGTCGTCGGTGTCGTGCACGAACGAGCCTTCCGGACGCTAAACGACCGGAACGGGACGGAAAAAACCTTTGCTCGGTATCAGCGGCGGACGACCAAACGACCAAACAATACCGGTGACGTCGAACGGCAAACGATGGACCCGTCGGACGCGGTGACGGGCGTGGGGACCTGCGAGGGGCGGTGGGTCTTGGGACCGACCGACACGTCTTCGACCGCGACCGGAAGAAGATGGTTCTGCGGAGAACACGCGATGATATGACGCGCGTTCGACTTGGACGTCCGGACGAACGCTGCGATTCGAGAGAAGCAATCCGCACGCGACTGACGCGGTCGAGACGATATTGTTTCGCGGCCGCGGACGGGTCCGGAAACCGTTTCTCGGACTCGTGTCGGAGTTTCTTACGTCGTGACAGCCGCAACGGTTTCGGTGACACGCGTTCCACGTGATTGCGCAACGGATCTTGTCAGCGGCGTCGATCGATGGCGTGGTTTTAACGTAGTTTAAAAATATTTTTATTTCCCTTCGTCAAGCAAAATGTTACAAAAAAAAAAAAAAAAAATATATATATATATATATATAAAAATAAAAAAGAACTGTAACAAATTCCGTGTCCAATTCGGGTCATGAGTGTTATTATTCAGATCTTATTGAGCAAAAGTATTGTAATTTATTCGAAGAGAAGGCGAATAACAATTTTATAGACTTCGTGTATTTATGCTTCAGTCGCCGAACACAACAGTTATAACTTTTATAACATTAGATTAGAAAAGTAATTAACCGTGTTAAATGCATAGACTTGTATACATCTATACGAATCTGATATAAACCGTAACTATTATCAAGTTAATGTAATCTATTCTCAACCATTCGGAGGGGCAAAAAAAAAAGAAAAAATTAGGATTCTTAGATAATTAAAAATTGAAACGTTTTAAACGTTTGAGAAGTAAATGGACTTATAATTTAAAAAATAATTATAATTTTAATAAAGTTGGTGTATATTATAATGGTTTTCTCGTATAACTAGTGATCAATATCAATTAGTGAACTGTTTTTAACATTTTTAATAGCACGATTCATTTTAACTGTAATTTAAGTTTATTTATCTTAAAGTGTGTTACTCATTTAGCAAAAAAACTATTTTAACCGTACTTTTAAATGATAATCATTTGAAGTATTTTTACGACCCTTTTTATTTTAAATTCATTTCCATATTATGAGAAATTATTTCCTATAGGTATTTTGAATTAATTACAATTATTCATTTTAATTAAATTACGAGTTAGATTTGTCTTCAAGTTACTTTAACTTTCGTTGAATTTTTTTGGAATAACATTTGTTTATTACTAGAATGTTAGTATAACTCTTAAGAATATTCTTGCTGAAATGTTTGTGTGTTTGTAAAAAAATGTTAAAATGGTGAAAAAAATATTTCATTAAAATACTCCAAATTTAATTATTATGTTTTCATCTGAAAAAAACCATGAATAAATAATTGATTGTTATATTTACAAAGTCTGGTTTTCTTAAAAAACTAATGCATTATTAATTTCATAAAACATTTTTTTCTGTTAAGATCAAGAATATTATTTATCACAGTCTACGTAAAAATACACTATTTACCAAAATATAATAAATAATCGAAAAGTAAATTAATAATGTCACGAAGTTAAGAACATTAAACTATGTATGTTTATTTAATTTATTAAATAGATTCTAAAATAAATGTTTACAGTATTTTCTGTACATTATTTTAGAAATTGTATTTTTTTTTTTTTTGTACTTACATAATAGTCAATTCGAAATAATAATTATTTTAACATCCACTATTATACAAGTAGAATGTATTTTGTTTATTTAAAAAAATTATGTAAGAATGTAGAATAACATAAATATATACAGCTCAATTAAAAATAAATCTTAAATTTATTACTGCGTAATTTATTTTAAATCAGATTTTATAATTAAATAGTTATGCTATTTTAATATTTTAATCATACAATTTATCCCCAGGATAGGTGGGTATTAATTTTTAAGTAATCTGATTATCACAGGGATAGGAATTAAATTCAGAATTATCCTATGTAGCTTACACCTTTAATTTTATGATGAGAGTTTATTTGTTTGAAAATTAAATGTTCGAATGATAAGTGTTCGATCGAAAATATGACTGAATGAGGTTTTGTTCGAACAATAAAATTCATAATTAAAAAAAAAAAAAAAAAAAAGCATATTACTATTATTTATTTAAATAATTTATAAAAGTAAAAAAAATATTAAATGCATATTTATGTCATCAAGTTAAATGTTCAAAAAGACTATTTTACAATTATCGTTTTCCATTTTAATTTCATCATTGTATACAATAGCGCGTAATATCCATAGACCACAGCGCCTTGCTTATTTGTGATTCTGTAGGCTTAAATACGCCAGAGTTATAAACAATGCAAAGCGATCCCTTATTCGCCGTTGACCATGGAAAACAGACTATGGACATTAATTTAAACCTAAAAATATCACTTGGACATTCTATCTTCTTCGACGTCAGCTGCTATGCACGACAAGAACTTTCGCATAATTTATGATCTCGTCTTATATGAAACTAGACTGAGCGAGTATAAAAGTCGAAATAGTTGTGTATTATACTGCAGTAACTATACATTGCAAACTTATATTAAAAAAAACTTCTGTTTAGTATCTTATAAATTAATTAAATATAATTGTTCTTTTTTTTCGCGCCCGAGTAATTAATTAAGAGACTTTTAAAGAGTTGAATTATCAAATATTTAATAAGAAAAGTAAACACTTTTAAATTAAATAAATACATCGCAATAGTAGCAATTGAAATACACAAGATGTCAGTAGAGTAAACTATTTTTATATATTAAAATAATATTATATGTTATACTTTTGTATTAGAGGAGTGTTTATTTTATTCTAACGATTCTATTGTTAATCGTTCAAACACGACAACGCCTGTATAATGTGTAGGTATTCACGAAAATACATACACACACACAAACGTTATGTGAAACTAATATGAAACTAATACCGGTTAGGTACTATTGTATCATACATTGACCGTTATGCAGAGTATTGTTTTTGTCGTTTTGTTTTTATACGGAATTATACGCATTATCATTAAATCAGTTACTAGTTTCCAGATCTACAGAACACTAAAACTGAAGATCATTTTCAACACGATTCGAAGTACAGAACTAAAGTGCAAGAAACCGATACAGTATCAATTTTTGTTTTATTAAAAACTTCACCGTAAATTAGTTACACGAATAACCCATGATAATCACATTTCAATTCGATAAATCTCATCAATGTTTTTTTTTCCTCTAAAACAAAACGCTTTTAGAACACGACGTATATATAAGCTTCTATTTCCGAAATATAAAACTTGTGTAATTTGGAGAAGTCACCATAACAGTTATATCGTACAGCTATTACATGTCAGTACACGTTGTAAATAAAAAACCAAAAACTACGAGAGACTATATATCTCCTTTATGAACTCTTCTCTCATCCTAATCCTCCCACCATCGATCCAATGTACTCATCTACTGCTGATATGTCCGGATCCGGTTATTATTCGCGCGTATTCAAAACGATGCAGAACTATTAATCACGGCAGCGGCAAGCACAAACTTTGGGAATTACGATTTCGGACTCGGTTGAGATCTAACGGTCCGATTCCCCGAACACTGTTCCGGGTGCAAATATACCCGCTCTTTCAAAAGTCGAAGACGGTTTCCTCCACTTTTTCGAAAAGTCTGCCCACACAAGTAGTTGTTTAGTCGATTACTTTCCTACGTGCACGTTTTCGGTTACACACACACACATTTCCGTTGACCATGAATACGCATAAGCGTATGCACGTGAATACTTGATATTGACGCGTTGGTCAACGAGTGCATTTTCCGCACGGTCGAGTCGGTCTTTAAATATCCGTTTCCACTTTTTCTTTAAATATGTTAACACTTTCTTCGACTTAGGACCGAAAGATTGAAATTTAAGATTAAATTAGTAATTAAAAAATTAAAAAAAAAATAGAAACATTTTAAACAAAATATTTAAAAATTAATAATTTCTAATCTAACCTTAGCTCATTAGCGGCAAGAAAAATACAATAGTTACCATTAGTTCCGAATACAAGAATGTACCCAATATCTTTGATTTACTTGATTTTTATTTAGATTTATCTCCTATTATTTTTGGAGTTTTGATAACACCAATATAATGTATTGTTGTAATCTTTGGAGGATGAAATGTTTGCAACTGATCTATTCTATTTGCTGAAATGTCGTCTATAATGTGCAGAACTCGCGATATCAGATGGTACGATTTTTTCTAAGCAGCAATTTTTTTTTTTTTTATTCGCGTTGACGTCGAGTGGGAAACCGGCCTTACACTACTACGCGTGACCCGCACGATACGGACTACTCAATTTTAGCGTCGTTAAAACCTCAGTGCAGTGTACACCCATAACGTGTGTTCTCGTTTTCGCGTACTTTTATCATTTTAGTTGCGAAAATAACGAACAGTAGTAAACAAGTCAAGCTTTAAGTTTTTTTTTTTATTTATATACTTCTTAGACCTTGTTAAAAAAGAGTCGGTCTCGGCTTTCGTTAAATTCATCATAAAACATTTTATGTTTAAAGTATTATAAACACTTCGAAGAACTATTCTAACTCGCGAGTAAGGTTTATTGAATAAAAATCTAAGAAAAAAAAAAATAGTAAATGTTTATTCATACATGAAATACCTTTGAAACTTATTTATACTTAATTGCTTTTTTATTTTTTTGGGTGTAAGAAGAAAATATTCAAATAGGTTCTATTGGTCTTTACATATTTTTTTTGTGAACATAATATGTTGTAAATACACAACTAGAGTATTCGAAAAAATAAATAAATAACAGTTATTAATAAATATATAAACGATATCTTTAGCTAAATCGAATATCAAATCGAATATTAAAATTATTATACTGTTACGTATCCACCGACTGAATCACGCTATTTGCACATAATATTATTATATCGCTTTAGGGTACGGTTTCTGCTATATTTGTATCTTTTTTATGGTATCCTGGATTCGCAAACAAACGATATGCTTCAAACCCACGTGATCGGGTATCGGAATATTTCAGGGTATTTATTTTTTCTACGTTTTTATTTTTGTTATTGGACCAGACGGTTTTTACATTTCTCAGTTTATTTATTTGCCAGGATACGTGACAAAAATGAAATTTTATCCACAGTCGAAATTCATAACTCGAAAACACAATCATAGATACAATATTTACCGTCGCGTGCATACATCACTCCACACAAGTGCATCCGCCGATGATGACTGCAGTGTCTGATGTGCGATCATATTGTTCACAAAATATAATTCTCTCATGTTTGCGGAACACACGCATTCAACAACGCTTCATTAAGTTTTGCATATGATTATTGCTATTATTATATTACCTCATTCGACACACTAGTGTAATTGTAGCGTCTACGATTACAGTATAATTATAGAAGTAAGCAACAACGATTAGTATTCTCGTAATACATCTGTATACGTTGTCTAACACTTGACTGTTAAACGTTAACCCGTTCGATTCGTCTTTTATCCGCGGCTACGGTCGAGGCTTTTGAACGTTTGATTTTCCGTGTCAAGTCTCTTGTCGTTTAAGTAGTTTGTTTGTGTAAACCGAGTCCGTAGCCGGTGCTAACGCGTGTGTTTTCATACAGTTTATACCTGTATGGTGTACAACGGGTATGAACATAATCAGATTCACTTTAGCTCCTTAACCGTATCGTGTTGAAATACATGCACTCGGTTGTAGACGATGTTAAACGCATGTGTACAGGTATACTCTTAAGCACACGTTTTACAAGCAGGTTGCTGCGTGACTTATGCATAAGTATAAATGGCAATAATATTACACAACCATTTTTTCCTTTTAATATTTTTTCCCAACAGTTTCATTACTTTTTTGATTCAACGTTTGAACCAACCAGACGAGTGCTATGGAAAATCACATCTGCATAAGGGTTTCATACTACTCTCGTATATACTATTTTTCAATAGCTATAATTCGTCGAAACGTTTCTTTTTTGTTCTTAACACGTTTTCCTAACTGCACTATAGCTATAATTCGTTGAAACTTTTCTTTTTTTGTTGTCCTTAACACGTTTACCTAACTGCACTATAGCTATAATTCGTCGAAACGTTTCTTTTTTTGTTCTTAACATGTTTACCTAACTGCAGTGTAGCGTATAATACGTTTAATATTAAATTAGAAAGAAAATCAAACCCGGACCCATTCTCACGTTCGTTTGATTCAGTATTTTGTATTAAAAATTCGAAAATAAAGTCACAGCTACTAAAATGTTCACCCGATGGGGCGAGTCACGATTGTTGCATAAATATTAATAATTCATCGCGTGAAAGCTTTCGCGGTCGAATAAACACCTTTTCGAGAGCTTTATTTACACATTTCTTCCACGCGGCAAATACTCGTGATAATGCTCGTGTTCTTTAAAATCAACCGTGGAAATACTCACGGATTAGAAAATAGCGCGAAACATATGCGATTCGACGGTGGGTCTTCGTGTTTCGTGTATTACAGAGCTTATCCCTTTCCCTCCAACGGTTCTACTTATAACATTTACTAATATAATAATATAACACTTAACAATGGTGCAGTTGTTGTGGATCATATTATTTAACGATGACGCAGTGGCCTGTTCAGGGGAGGGGGGAAATGGAGCAGTTGCCCTATCCCAAGGACTTAATTTTTCTTCAAATTTTTGTTATTTATTATTTATATCAAACTAGGAAAATATATAAAAGTTCACTGTAAAATCATGTTTGAAGTACGTCCAATTCCTAAAAAAGGGTCTTGGGACACCACTGCGATAGTGTCAGTAGAGAAAACGAGATATGGATGATGGGGAAACGTATAAAATCGTTTCGAGACGCACAAAGATCATTTGTTTTGCAAAGACGAACAGTCATATTCATGGGCATAGCTTGGTATTATTATCTATGGGGGCTATATTATAGGACTAGAAAAATATATTCCAAAAACTCCTTATCTTTAGTTTGAAATAAAGCGAAAGAGAACATTTCCTAGAAAAAACAATTTATAGGTGTCTCATTTAACTGACATCTTATTTTACAATATATAAAAAAAAAACAATTAATTTTGATTTATTAAATTAAACTTTTTTTTTTTTTAAATAATTAATAAAATATCTTCTTTCAACAGTTAATTGTGTTTTGCCCAACTTTTCAAAACACTATCAACTAAGCGACAAAACATTGTCACTAGACATAATCGAATAATTTCAATAATTGAAATATTAGTAGTCGAGACATTTTTATAATCACGAGATGTCTCGAAATAACCGTTCGAAATGTTTCATTGAAATATAATATATAAATATAAATATATTATAATTTTACTTATAAAAGTTCTGAGAAATTTTTGTTGTTTTGTGGTTGAGTAATTCAAAAATTATAGCTATATATTTATGTCAAACTTTAAAATATACATAACTAAGAATAACCGTATACCCATCAATATTTGTCTAACAACCAGTCCCACGAGTAGCACGAGTCGTAAATACAAAGACTCAAAGTGAACAACTAGTATTTACTTAATATTCCTCCCTCACTCCTCCGTTCCAAGATTATCATTCGAAATATTTTTTCGCTCGATACACATTTCGAGATCAAGAATTGATTGATTTTAAAATAAACGAGATATTACTCGAAATAATCTCTAGGGTATATAATCGAAATATTATTTTGATAATCGAGATATCTCGATTGTACATTTGAATTACGCCCATCACTAACTTAAAGCTTGATGAATTGTAGGAAAAATTATAAAAAAAATTTAAAACTAGAATCTATAAATTTTAGATAAAATGAAGGGGCTACAGAAATATCTATGGGGGCTACAGAAATATCTATAGGGGCTACAGACCCCACAGCCCCATACATACTACGTCCATGGTCATATTGTATGTCGTCGGCCGGCTGAAGCGGAGTCGATGTACAACGTCCCCTCGAAAGTCACTAGGCGCCGTTGTCGTTGTTTTTCAGCCGACAAGAAAATATAAATAAATAAAGAAATGTATAAGTGCAAGTATGGACGTTGCGCACAATAAAACAACATTGTACGCGGTATACATGTATACGTAGCGGATACGGAAGCGGTGGTTTTCGAGTTGTTAAAAAAGAAAAGTTTTACGGAGGCGGTGACGCAATAAAAGTTATGATATTTATACGAATCTTGGGGCTCACCCAGTTATCTCGATTTCATACACTACACGCATATATATATATATATATATATATATATGTTTATGTATATTTTATACACATCGTGTAGTACACACATTATGCTTAAATATATACAGAACAACACATCGGAACAGTCCGCGTGGTTGAATTTGGTCTTATAAAAAAATATGAAAAAAATAATAAATTAAAAACTAACCGATCGGAAAAGTCAACAATACACGGAGCCGGAGTTATATTATAAACTGTGACAGATGTCGATCGAACGTTTTCGCGATTATACTATTATAGCAATGCTTTCCCGAAAACAAGTTCCATTAAAAAGCGTCTATTAGTGTGTGTGTGTGCGTGTGTGCGTGTGTGCGTGTGAGTGGGTGTGGGTGTATGAGTGTTCAAGAGAGGGAGAGAGAGAGAGAGAGAGAGAGTAATAGTTATTATGTATGTGTATGAGTTCCATTTTCTGGAAAACTTCTTATTATTATTTTTTTCGTTATCGAAGCGTAAGTTCACTTTTGACGACGATATCAATATGAAACGTTCAGTGTTATTGCTGCTTTGTTAGGTTCATCGAAAATGCTTTTACATAATATATATATATATATATTATCATGTTATGATCCGTCTCTTAAATTTATTAAATGTAATTAAAACTATAGTGATAAATCGTAAAATGCGTTCTCTTTATTCGAAGTAATAAGACAAGCATTATCGTTAAAGGTACAACAGGTATCTACACATAGAAATATCGACTAACCATACTTTCAATAAGTATTTCAAGATCAATGAAAAATAACAGTTACATGTTTTCGTTCGTTCAAAAATAACGGCGTACTCGGATCAAAAAATTAAATATGAAAATCTGCCCTCATTACGGGTGCAGAACCGAAGGCGACAGTAGACCCATAATTTTCTCGTGCAGCAATGTCAACAATGTGACGCATATTAATATGTATCGTAGTTGTTTACGTAGTCACTTTGACCGAAGGTGTGTGTTTTTGAGGTGGTTTGCGCGCACCGATGACGTTATTCACAAACGACAAACGAGTTGTTTCGGGTACCGTTCGGTGAACGTGCGCACGCAAAAAGAAGAGGAAAAAGATGTACGACGAGACGGGTTAATACGAAAAGGGTAAACAGTAGGTGCGCGAGAGAGAAACTCGATGGTGAAAAGGGTGGTCGGTAATTGGGCCACATTTTATGTACCTGCTTCGTATAAAATATTTGTTTACACTTAACTACCCGGAGATGGGGCCACAAATTAAATCTATATTTTTAAAGTGTGCCCGTAGATCGGGCCATAAAAGAACAGCATAGAAATGTACGAATATACTACGTTTATTAACTAATAATTATTTTTATAATGCATAAAATACAATTATTTTTTTTTTTTTTTTTGAATAATACTATGCGCAAGATTCACAAATTTAATAAAATACTAATAATATAATACATTTACATTATATATATATATATAAAAAACATCGCCAACGAATTTTGCCATATTGACTCTCGTGAGCGAAAGAAAATTTATAATTAATAAAAATTAATAATTTTTTTCCCGTCTCCGTCGTTATAAATTCCAATAATTCCATTTTACTCGTATATTACCGAACTAGCATATATTACTAAACGTGGATCGTATGGTTTACAATCAACTAAATAATCGCGACCTTCTATAATCTTTGTGAATTACACTTTTAGCTATTTTTATCCATTTAATTTGATGAGACTGTGACAGCCCCTGATAATTCTATATAATTTCATTACATTTTGATAAGACACACGTTAGCTTGAATCAAAGTTTCGTATGCACTGTTAGGTATTGTATCAATATTTATGTATGAGATATTTATTTAATAGTGGCCTGATCACCAGGTCTACCTGTTATAAATGTAAAACTGTAGTGGCCCAATTACCGTATAACTTTTTGAAAAAAGGGTAATTGTGGCCCGATTTCCGGACGCCCGATGAAAAAACTAAATGAGATTTTGCGTTCCGAGATAACTACCGTTGCGGACGAAGAGCGATGCTGCTGCATACCGCGGCCGGCTTTTATCAGGCACATGGCCCCGGGTTGCATATTAACATACTATACATTGCTACACGACCGATCGTTTCTGATTGGCTCATTTCAAATAGCGCGCTATTATCAATTAATCAATTATCATAATATTGTATTAGTATTAGTCACAGCGTTATCACAACAGTTATTAGTAATAGAAATATTATATTTATATTATAATTGTAAATATTTTTTATTTATTTAACATTTACATTACTTACAGTACTTACATTATACCCTTTTTATTTTTTTAAAAACATGTAAATTAATTAGGTTAACCTACCTTGGTACCCCTATATAAATATACATGTATATAAATAAAAATATATTTTAAATGTATTAATAACCACGTCTATGGGATTTTGCATTTGGTAAATTAGCATTTACATTACTGCCAAGATTTCTTTTCCTTTTTCTCAAACTAGATGCACATTTAGCTGATCGACCTGATGGTAATCTTTTACTTCCTTTTGAGATATTTGGTGACCGCCTAGCAATAGAAGTCGGTTGGACAGACATTTTTGTACCAGATCTCTTTCGTAATGGTGCCGATAAATTTCCAGCTGTATGCAAAAATGTTTCCTATTGTCCTTCACTCGTATTTTTTTTTAATCGTGCTCCAAGTTTTTGTATTCCAGGAGAAGATGATCCATACTTTTTGTCATTAAATTGCATTAAATTTAGTATAAACCCTACCAACATTCATTGTATAACACTTATGTATATACTTATGTGTACTAATAAATATTAACAAAATGTTTAGTTTGGAAATATAGCATAATAATATATTAATTTTTAAAATATTTTTATATTGAAACTAGAAAACATTTACGTTATATTTAATATAATGCTTTTATACTTTATAGGTACTTAAAATAAATAATTTAATATACATTTTAATACTATGTCATAATAATCAATGATTGTAGTGATAAATTCATAGGTAAGTACTAACGAACAAGTATATTTTTTTTTTCCATTTGGTGTAGATGATCGTGAGTTCTATTTTAAATGGTTAATTTTTCCAAATTCAGCAACCCATTTATTACAATCTACTAAATTCGTTATATTAGATCTACGTTTCATAAAGTTTTCATTTTTTTCTTTAATGAAATTAGTATAATTTATTGGTATTAATTTATGTTAACTTTGTTTAACTTAACTATACTTTCAAGTTAACTAATAATTTACTTTATCGCGAGCTGAATTTCAATTTTCATTTCTGATATAAATACATAGATCTTATACTAGTATAAGGTCTATGTATAATTATAATATTCCTATTATAATAGCGCGCTATTTGAAATGAGACAATCAGAAACGACCGGTCGTGTAGCAATGTATGGTATGTTAATATGTCCCCGGGTTCGCGTGCTCCAGCGGTGGCGGAAAACTTTAAATTACAATTTTCCAATTTGCCGACGATCATAATGTTCGGGCGGTGCGCTTGCGTAACTTTTTTCATAAATTTTATACCGGAACGCGAATAATTCATAAACACCCACGATGTCCGAGTACACTCGCATTATATATTCATAGGTTATACATCGTTTGGCGCAGTGCGTTTAAGGTGGCGGTGGACGGGATCGCGATTTTCGACGTATTGTTATCACGGTTGTTTTCCATCTCCTGAGAAGATTTCACCCCCGTCACCTGGTCGGGGTTAATCGCGCGCAAGCCAAACACACGCCTGAACAGCCGTTACGTTCCCGTGGCCACGCCATTGTATGCAGTTTGTTTTTGTCAACCGTGCTTTTCGATTTCCTGCAATATTTTACTGCCGGCTGGACACTGAATATTTAAAAAAGCTACCTGCGTAAGCCGCAACGGGTTTTAGATCCCAGCGGGCGACCTTTATGTGTACTACGTTGCGCGTTCACCTTGTACACTTGTGATTCTATCGGAAACAAAACCAAACCACGATTTTTGCGTACCGTAAGCCTAAGGATTTCACCTTTAGAGCTTAAAAGTAAATCGAAAAACTATATTTATTGAAAATATAAACATTTTTCTTTTTCTTTTATTATTATCTTTCACTTCTAATAATTTTTACTTGCAAAAAGTGAAACGCGCAACAAACGTCCATCAAAAACCGACAGTTAAACTTGCATCAAACGGCACCCTTTGATCGATATAATAATACTTGTACAGTATTATTTTAAAATTTTTCGATTACCTAGTGATTGAGTTATTTTTTTTCATAAATATACTCACACAAGGAGCATTTTACATTTTTACAAATATTATTGTGCCGTACATCTAATTTGAATGTTCAACAATTTTTTTTATTTCGTACGGATAAGTAATAATAATAAAATACACTTTTATGATTTATAAGTAAACTGCGATCATGTAACATGTCTATAAATATTAATGTATTTTGGGTACATATTTAGAAATTCATCAATCATTTAGTAAAAATGCAATGTTTTTTATCACATTATCAGGCAGCAGAAATATGATACCAACGTCTAAATATTTACTTATGACAAAAGACATTTCGAGAGTATTGTGCTAAGACCAAGTCCTACTTTTGAGGATTTCCGAGTAGCTGCTGAACTGCTCTATACACTAAATACATTGCTGCTACTTAATAAATTATCTCCAGTCAACTGTCATATTATGTAAACATCGGCAATGGCGTTTCCATTGAAACCATTTAAAACACGTATTACAAAACTAATTGCATATTTATTTATTTTTTATCATTTTATAACCTAATTTTTGTTTTTATACATTCTGTCGAGGAGATTACTTCAAGATTTAAGTCTGTGGAGTTTGCGTTTTTTAGTAAACATCGTGAAAAAAGTAGTTTCCGTTCGTTAATAATTTTCAGACAATTCGATTACGATGTTACGAAACCGTAAATACACCTTTTAGGTACAGCATTTAAACTATTTGAAAAACAACTATTATAATAACAAAACCGTTTTAATGGTATTTTTTGTTCCAATAACAAAAACGTATGGTTTTACGTACCTAACACGTAACTAATACTTAAAGACATACATTTTTAAGATAATTTGTTTAATCAAATCATATTTGATGAACTATACACATTTTAAATACATAAAAGTCGTTTTAGTTACGGTTTCTTAGATAATCTAGCAGCCGTAATACAGTGTTGAAAAAACTTAATCTATCAAAATCAGTTATTTTGGTTTTCTAAACGACATTGAGTTTAATTGGAACATCAAATACCGGTGTAATTAGTCCTATAACGACTGTCAAAGCGGTGGAAAACAATTGAGTGACATTTTTCGGATATAACAGAGAACCTTAAATTTAAAACCACGAGTGAAAATATAAAAATAAGATTTTGTGTCTCTTATACGGTTTGGGTGTTAAATCATATTGTAGGTGTTTCAGTACATAGTTAAACAATATCGGTGTTCAGCGAAAATGTTGCCTAAATTGTTCATCGTTGCGGTGCACGTGGCGGCGTACTAATATTAGAAAAACACCCTCAGCGGCGCGAATCTTAAACAACACATAATACTCTAAACGATGGTTTTCGTTTTCCGATGACTCTTCATCTTCCGTGTATATTAATAATGCTATGTCTGGTTCGTCCGTTTCATACCGACGCACATCTCACAACTTGACTGAATACTCGACAATGTATTTAATATGTACGGCCGCTAGCAATCTACACCACTTTATAGAAAACCACAGTTCGGTAGCGACATCTTTTTTAGGTAACCATAGCTTTACAAAATGTAGGTAATAGAAACAAGAATACTGCCTTATGCTATAAGTATCCACGTAATGCACTAGCATTCTTTTAATTTTTTTAATATGATAATAAACTTAAATTGGTCCAGAGAAATATGGTTTTTATAAACTTGTTTCCTTTCGAAAACCCAATGTTTTTTGATTTGAAAAAATTGTAATTAATTAATTTTGATCAATTATTGTTTATTAATAGAAACATTATGATTGATATTATACAATGAGAGGAACTTACAATATTACTTTTATCAGTTCTACAAATCAAAATGTTTTCTAATGATATTCGCTTTCGATATTGCAAACATATGTTTAGCAGTTAAATATTCACAGTCAAAATGAACTGCATAGCAAAAATGGCCCCATGATATTGTATATACTGTATTTGTTCATCGTTTGATCAGTCATAGACTACAGAATTAAAAAAAAAAAAAAAACATTTTATTCTTATTTTATAACTCCTGAAATCGACGAATAATTGTTTTCAATTAAATTTCACGTTATAGTGGTATTAATTTATAAAAGGAATATTTATCGATTTAGACCCTCGATACCCACTCATTCTCGCGCACGTATGATATACGTAATACGTGCGATATTTTGTACCCGTGTTCGTACAGAAACGGAAATTGCGTAACCTGTAAACGGAAGCATTTGTTTTATTATCCCAAGTGCCGGAAACAAAGTAATATGGAAAAGTATGCATGGTCGGTTCGAGGAGGGGATGGGATGGTGGTGGACGGTGGGCGAGTTGAAGTCACTTGGAAGTGGACGGTTAGCGCGTTTCGGTCTCAGTCCAAAGTCATTTTCACTCGACTTTGTATAAGTCACAACAGTGTCAAACGAACAACGTGACTTTGCTGCCTGTTGTTATTCACCCAGTCACAGGGCACATACGTAAACGGCGAGAGAGAAGGAGAGAGGGAAAGAGAGAAAGTCACATTGTCAACGGTTGGAATCGACATTTCGGTAATAATTCTCCAGTTCTTACCAATAAATCGCGTGCATTAAGTTGGTGTGTCTTGTACACGGCATATGAGGCACTTGCACGTATTTTCATTTATCAACACGTCCATCGTCGAACGATTAGTCAATATATCAACATTTTTCTTTTTACCCAATTACACTTGTTCTCTTGTTCTTGTCGTAATCGCGATTCGCGTTAGGCACCAACGGTGAAACGGTCACGAGACGTTTATTTCGACTAGTATCGCTCGCACCTATCAAAGACTATCTGAAATTATAAAATATCATATACACGAACGCATGTGCTTTGAACTTTGACGGTTTCACGAAAAATCGAGATCTAAAGGTCCTTACCCAAATTCTGGAAAAAAATAAATCCCTGTCAAGCATAACGAATATGTCACAGTTATTATTAAACTCATATCGTTTTCATTTATTTAAAATACATTTTGCTCCACGCTCCGGGCTATAATGTGATATTTTTTAATACGGTTTTTTGATAAAAGACGTTTAATATTGATCACAAAACGAGTATGCTTTCGTTAACACACTTATGTGATGGTTGACTTTTGCGATAGTATTTAAGACTTATCGTGCGATTGGGTTTCGATTACGTGACAAAACAAGACTAGTGAAATATTTTGTTGCAGTCCGGTACTCGTTGTGGTGTTGAGAAATCGTTGAGAAAGCACTCATGTTTCAATGTTTCGTTATACCGTTAGACTTTGACCGACGAATTACAAACGTACTATTACCGCGGGTAGGCACTATATAATGCGTCATGAGCGTCAAACATAATACCGAATTACGGTTGTAAAGAATGAAAAATATTATTAAAGCAATGTTTCTTTTAGGAATTTCTCCGAGTGGGGCTCAACCTCCCTCCATTGGAAAATATCCAAAGTCACCAAAGAAAAATTTTAAGAATAGTTAAGAAATGTCAAATATTAGAAAAATGTAATTTATTTATCATGGCGAATGACCTACAATCATCAAATAAAATTATTTTTCCCGATGGAAATTAGTTATCAGTTATCGCATAGATAATATTGTTGAATAACATAAGACGGATGTATTGCATTTTGTAACCGTTCCAAGTAAATTTATTTTGTACAAGCACCTCACTCTGTTTTTCCATTGTACATAATATACTCTTTATAGGCAGCTAAACCACGAGTTACTGAATTTATTAGGATCTTGGTACATTAATTGCATCTGTTCGAGCTACATTCCAATCGTTGGAGTCCAAAGCACGTACGAAATAAAACATCAACACGTATATGTAAATAAAATAGTCGATTCCTACACATTTCGAAGATTTAAAAATTTTATACTATCGGCTTATATTCACTGCTAATATCGGTGTTCTGGAAATATGGAGCTATACATAAAACCGGAAGTTAATCATTTTTTGAATTCAATCACACCTTGTTGCACAGCGACTCACATACATTCGTATCAGATGTTAGCGATTATGTACGTGTTGGCCTTATGTGAACAACTAACGTTGAAAATAAAATGTGTACCTATAATAAGACACTGCTCAAATCGAATGCCAATAGTAGAAAATAAAACTTTCGTAAGTCATTCGAACGATCACTTGCAGCCAATAATATCATTAGACTATCGTTATTGGAATATCATTCAGACTGTGAAGTCGTACGTTTGTTCTGTCACTGCTTCCTGTTTACAATGACGATGTGCCCGATTTCATGGTAATCTCATGGATGTCTCGTCATTCATATTATCTGATAACCTGAGGACCAATACGCTTCACTCGATTCGTTTATACGTATAATTTCATACCATCCGTTAAATGTGTTCTACGTTACAGGGTATTGCATCGTCTATTGTTATTTCCTCCCCGCTTTTCCCTATTTTGAGTCCATTCGAAGTCTATCGTTTAATTTAGTGATGAACAGCTGGGCTAATACGTATAAATGCTTAATAATATTTTTGTATTTTTATTAATTTACACATTTCAAAGAGTCTAAATATAAAAAATAAACATATTATATATATATATATATATATAATATACAATATACAATATACATATAAGAGTCAATACACGCAATGTTTGTTATGTAACTGTTTGTACAATCTATATTAACCCAGGCTGTATAAACTATTTTGATTGATATCCCGTAAGGGTGCTTTTGAATACAAATTAAAACGCCTTTTGATATTGAACTTCTAAAGCAAATTTGTTGTTTACGCAAGAAAACTTGTAGAAAATGTGTGTATAATGACTTATAATAATAATCAATGACGAATATTTTTTTCTTTTTCTGTTGACAAAAATATTAGAACAATTTAAGTGATTTAAACAATTTTTTTTTTTTCTATACAATTAGAATCCTTTATAAATCAGGTCAAACAAAACTGATAATAAAAGTAATAGATTCTGCGAGTATATTATTATATAGTTCTGAAACATACATATTTTAAATATTTTTTAATATAAAGTACAGAAGGAATATAATTATAGTTTAACATAATTTAGTAGAAAAACATAAGTTGTGGAATGTCAAACTGAACGAAAATCAAATGATAATCCAGTATAGAATACCGTACAACTATAATACCGGTGAATCTTATCAAAACCGACAGAAATAACAATTTCCAATTGTTGGTGTTCGAAAATTTCTTGGTAATGTAAACTAAATATGTTGATAATATTTAGCGATGTCGGGAGAGCAAAACTCATAATAATTACACAAACAATATTACGGTTGAAAACGGAGAAAGAATAGTGGAACACACACGCGCCCCGCAGTGTAAACAGACAAAATAATTTATTTACCAAGGTTTTAGGATTTAATTTGAATTGATATTATTTGCGCGTGAAATTAATAACAAATATCCCGTTCATTGAGCAGCATCGGAGAACATATTATACGTGCGTTATTGATCAACGCTGTGTGGTAAAACGTTTATTTAAAAAAATTCAAATTAAAACACACCAAAACTATAGAGACATTGGGCAGTATATATTTATATAGTTGTATACAGGTGTAAATACTTTGAAAAATAAAAAAAAAAAAAACCCTATTAAAAATCCGATTTAAGGACGCGGGAAAAATACGAGCATCCGCTATGGGTCTCATACATATTATATTATTATGTACACATTATTACGTAAAATATGTAGAGAAAAGTTGAGAAAATAAATGGCACTTCATTGCCGCCATAGCTGTATACGCACTTAATAACACAGTCTATTTAGTTTTTTTTCATATAAAAAGCACGGTTTTTTTTTTTTTTAAATTTTTTCGATTATTTTACTTTAAACGTCTCGCGCTCGTAGTATATATAGTAAATATATATATAAGTAAATATATATAAAGTATATAAATATATATATAAGTAAATATATATAGTAAATCTATATTTACCAACTGCATCATATATGGTACGGGGCGCTGTTGCCCATCACTTATATAATTCTTCATCGACCCTCCGTAATCCTTCGTGGCATATCTGTCGAGCACCACCGTTATACTGGGGTACGAGTAATTCGTGAAATCTCTTACCGGCGTATACGTGTGTACGATATATGGTGTGTATAGTAATATAAAACGCGACACTTTAACTGGATCTGTTCTGTTATTTATTAAAACGCGCTCAACACCGTTGTCATTAATTTATCGTGCACCGAGAAACGGTCGGTTTTTTCCCTCAAATCGGGTCGCGTCGTGTCCGCACAAGACATCTTGTTCCGGTGCAAGACGTAATAAAATCGCGTAGATCAAGAAGATAGCTGCGTGGGTTACTTTTAAAATTCAAAGGTAATACGTTTAAGGTTACACATCACCCGATTCGTACCGAATGGTGTGTCTAAAACTGAAGTCTCAAGTTTTTCGATAGGTTTTGTTTTCTATCAAGAATGTGGGGGGGGGGATAGCCACTACAGCAAATCGGATAAAGTTCGACGGTGTGCATCGGTGTTCCCGATTGTTCGATCACCCGGTCGAGTCGGAGCAAAATAAAAGAACGCACGCGAAATGCACCACTCCGGACGGTATGATAAATCGACGTAGCCGAGAATATCACACGACTAATTAACCGGAACACGGTCGGCGTTCGAATTCGGTATAACCGTTGCAGGCAAGTTTCCAAACGTTTTACCGTACGGATTTAACAACGCTATTGAACGAAATATTCTCCACTGTTTCCTCGCAACCCCCGCGTTGACCGTGGAAAGATATTTTTGTACCACACCGCAGGACACGTCGCAGGACGGTAGTCGCGGTACGATACGTTCGTACATCACAATCGCGTGCCCTCGCGTAAGGCCCGGGCGAATTTATCATAACGATTTTCCGACATCGCGGCGGAGCAAATAATGCCGGTACGTTCTCGCCGATCGTGTTGTCTCACCGTCTTGTAAAATATTGTCAATGATACCCAACTGTTTTTATTTTTCAATTTCCAAGCGGTGGATAGTCGGAGAAGGAAAAAATAAAAAAAAAAATAGAAAACCAAGAAAACCAATTACTTTTATCCATAATAAGGTGGATGTCGTAACCAGTATATGGGTAATAGGCGCACCGATACGTATACAGACCTATTATTTTTCAGACGTTTCCGGTAAAAACAATCTTATGTCCACGTCTGATACGACAAAACAAAACGGTAATTTGTATAATCCATTGCACTCGATTTTATTTATTATTATTACTATTATTATTGTTGTTGTTGCGCACAAGCGTACTTTAGGTATAAAAAACATGCAATATAATTATAATTTAAAGAACACGGACTTATGTGCGGAATAAAATGTAATGATACGCAATTTGAAATAAAAACCAATTGATATTTGCCAACTGTCATTTAGGAAGACTTGAATTTCCATTTTCGAATAACTGTTTAATTTTGAACGGGAACTGAATGATGCAGTAGAGTTATACGTTCGGTAAAGATGTTCAGCTTATTTGTTAAAAAATTAAACATAAAATTAAAATCACATCGGGTTTATCTGTCAAATTAACAATTTTCATAATTTAAACGGTTCTGTGGAAATGGCATAGTGGTTTCGATAAAATAATTGTTTCGATAAATTATACGATTCAGTAACAAACTGCCATTAGGCCGTTGAAAAAAAAAACCATTTCGTTCCAAACGGATTATTGAAAATTGTTCACCTATTATACTACATGCTACGCTTAAACATTTATAATTATACATCAAATATGGTACGCGAAATTTAAGTTTAACACGTACTTAGTGTATATGAATGTATGTACGTTATGCTGCAAACAGTAGTTACAGATATATGAGCATTGTATTTATCGGTTAAATAAATATCGAAAATTAGACAGGTGCGCTTAACTTAAGCGTAGCATAGAGTTTTGTTCGCAACACATTTTTACTATTGTCGTATTTTTTTTTTTTTTGCATCTTCACGTATATAGGAAATATCGCGTTATGGAAATGCGTTTAACGAGAGAAATATCCTACAGTGTCTTACTTTCGTAAGTCCGATGGGAATTCGATCGATAACAATTATTTCGATACGTTTTATTTACGTAGTAATTATTTTAAAGCAAAATATTAAGAAATGTATATACAGCCCCATATAGGTATTTCAATATACCAGTTATATTTGTATATATGTACAGAAAGTTTGGAAAGTGAACATAATTTATTCAAGGGAACATTAAAATAATCGAGTATACATAAAATTTTTCTTCTTCTTTTTTTTTCTCCTTCACTTTTCTCTCAATATACATAGAACGAAAATAATAATAAAAACTGTGAAATAGAATCGAGGTGTTTAATTACGTCTACTTTAGTGACCTGCTTTAGTTAAGATAGCAAGAACTACAATAGAACCATGTAACTAGGTAAAAGTAACTATAAGGCCACTGTCGGGAATTGTTTCTACTTAATACGGAAGTTTTCACAATCTACTGGTGTGCAAGTCGGATGTCGAATCGGTTGTACTACCGGGGACATATTAAAATACTCCTGGACGCGTACATAACATCGGTACTTGAATTTCGGATAATGAATGACAAACATTTGTGTTTTAGTGACTTGGTGTAAATAATTGTTTTTTCCTGCGTAGAATGACGACCGCAGCTGTAATAATAACGATTTTCTTTTAATACTTTTCTGTGGCTCGGAATCTAGATATTGTTGTACATTATTTATCTCGTATATTTAAACATCAAATGGCAATTTTAATTTTACAATTACTTAATATTTAGTTTACATTTATGGCAAATGAAATTTATATTTATAAATATTTTTGAACAATATTAATATTGTGCTTGGTTACAAAAATATGAGCAATAATTTTGTCCAAGACACTTCTTTATCCGTTTTAAACGTAGATTTATTAATACTCATGGTGCGTTTTTCTTAATTTGATGGTAATGCGTGTATATTATTTATTTTTAACAAAATTTGTTAGCGTATAATTTAGAATTACTCTGTAAAACCGTATACGACACAGCTTCAGACCGAAAGAAATCGTTTTTTTTTTTTTTTTTTTTTATTATTAAATTAACACAATGTAATATACAAAATATTTATAAAATCACAAAAATTCACTACACCTTTAAGCTAATGTGGTGGTGTAAGGAGTAAGTACATATAAGATTAAAATACTTTACGTATAATTAATAATATAAAATAAATAATAACTATGGATATTATAATACAGATTCAGTACTATTAAATTATAAGTATTGACTTATTTCGCTAAACAAAATATCATTAATATATATTTAAATGTAAGTATTATCATTAAGAGTATTTTTATTTTATATCAATTGGCAAAGAGTTAACATTAACAGGAATAAGATAATTTATGACATTTTGGCAAACACTAACAAGTTTTAGTTAAAAATTCATATTATATAATTGTGTATATAGGTATATCACTTTAATATTAGATAATCTAGTTTCACTAATGGGCTCATCATCCTGTTCAAAGTATAAAAAGTAAGATTATTTATGTACATACGTTATAGTGTTTTTTTTTTTTTTTTTAGGGATTAAAGCGGAAGTCCTAATAGTTTGAATAGTTTCCCTATGATATTTTTCTTCTTAGAAAAAAACGAATTATATTATTTTGTTTTACCCCTTGAGGGATTAAGAAAATTTTTGAAGGCATCACTCCAAATCATAAAATCATATTGCAATATAGATTGGGATAAATAAAGATATACTATACTCAAAGTATGAGTTGGAGTTGTATATTTTAATGTTATTACTATTATGTACCTAAAGATAAGGCTATCTAAAATGGGGGACGGGGGAATGGGATTATTTTGCCACAGGCTCTAGTCTAGGAAAATATAAAAAAGGACCTATTAGAGTATTTTTTTTTTTCATAAAAAATATAAATAAATTGAATTAGATTACATCATTTTTTTCAAAATATACATAAAAATTCGTCATCTCAAGTATCGACGTAACAACATCTAACTTTCTACGAAAGTTTAAAACTATATAGGAAAAAAATAAAAAAAAGAAAGTGTGATAAGTGATAATACAATTCTGAGAAATAATTAAAAATTTAATTGAATCGTGAATTTAGAACAGAGTCCATTTCGAGTTTTTATCAAAATAGACTTAGCTAAATTGTTTTCTTCTATACATATATAGACTGTTATTTTATGAGCGAGGAGAGCTCATATCTCTTTTCTATAGATTAATTAATTATTATTGACTGTTAAAATAAAGAAATAATTCGAAAGAAAATCAGATTTTTTAGTTTCCTGAAAAAATTGAATTTTCAGATATGAGGCCTTTTCAAAATTTACGATTCAATTAATTGTATAGATTAATTTAAATGACTTTAATTGGTTGAGGTTTGGAAAACTTTATTTATGAACATTTTGCAAACTTGGAGTGTATTTTTTTATCATACTCGTATACCTATTATTATATGATTGAAGGGCCCCCGATCAATTTTCTCCAGGTTCTAAAAATACTTAGGACGGCTCTGCCTATAGGTACTAATTCAGTGTAGTACCGTGGTTCGGAAAACAAATCAATAGTTTAACAACAGTAATATTCAATAAATCGAAACGATTAGTGCTACTAATGGAACGAAAAATCGTTAAAAGAAAACGTTTAAAAAAAAAACTGCTCCGAAATGACCGTTATCTGAGTTACGATCGCGTTCGGCGGTAATTCAACGCAGTGGTTCGTTGAATCTTCACGCGGGTGTGCAGCAGCAGCGTTCATTTATTTATCATTATTTTTATTGTTATTATTTTTTCTGTAAATATTACGCTTAAAACCCGAAAGAAAAGCCTTGAAAGCGAAACTCCGCGTTCGCACGCCGTGCTCCTGTAAAGTTTCATATCGAAATAAATTATTATTCACCGGAAACACCGAATTTATATATACGCGCGCGCGCATACACACACACACACATACACACACATATATATATATATATATAAACTTTTTGTACGTTTATATTAAATTTACAGGGGAAAAGTTTCAGTATAGCGTATTTTAATTTCGCGCGCTATTTGTATTATTTGATTTGTCGATATATTTACCGTGTCGCGAACTGTTCAACTTGTTCTTTTCAACGACACAATGGTTTGTCCGGTAGATATTGTTGTTTCTCTCGGTATGTATTACCATATATATATATATGAAAAAAAATAAAAATAAAAACGACAGTGTACGGTATTCGTCGATTCAATATAATTTCTGGTCCATAGGGTACACAGCGATAAAATAAAATATTAATAATTTTCCAATAATATAAACGTATACAAGTCACAAAGATAATAATAAAAATAATAATAATAAATATTATTAGAGAATTTGTAAAGGTGTTAAAAATTTAGAGAAGCGATAATGAAACCGATAGGATTGTAGTGTACTTTTTAAGAATAGGAAAAAACAACTTGCTCAACAATAATTGTTATTGTTCGCAGCGAGAGGCGGCGGTGGCCTATTAGATTGAATCGGGATTTCAAACGTATTTTTCACCATGTTTCAATATATACTTCTATATTTATACATACTACATAATGTACATAACGGTCCACTTTATTATACACATTACGTGATGTTTTCGAATTGACTCGTTGACGTTGCAGGAATCTGAAGGAATATCGCATTCGAGTATCAGTGGAAAATCTAGTACTGTTTAATATAAAAACGATGGGATGGCCGTAAGTCTTCCCAAAATCGCATCGTGTGAACAATATTATTATAGTACGTCACGTTGTTTGATCAACTTTCATCGAATCAGATATTATTATGATTTCGTTGAAACGCTTTTATCGAGCGTATGAAAGATGGTAAACCGCAGAAAATTAATCTTTTTCTAAATGTCAATATGTAAACTGCGACAAAAAAAAATTAAGATTATACAATCTGCGACAGAACCGATAAGATACATTTTACAAACTGCGGTAATTTATTATATATACCTTCTATATATACTATATATATATTTTTCGTTTGATATTATTACTTACTGCTTGACGTTCAGTTGTATAATCTGATTCATGACTATGATCCAAAACTGATTTTTCTTGTAATAAAGTTTTTTTCCTTGTTGAAAACCAATTTTGCCTTTCATGTTTTTTAGTGCATTCCCATGTTTAATTACCATTTATTTTGGATTCATATTTAAATTTGAATTTAAAATTATTTAAGACTGTTTATTCTTTGCCATTCCTGCTAAACATTGTTGTAAATTCCATGACGTTGAATAAATATTAAATTTTATTTCTACTAACCTCTAACACTTATATTTAGGTAATAACTAGTATTTTCAAAAGTAAAAGAACCGATATTACTGATTTGTTTTGTTAAAACTAAAAAATACATTTGGATTTACTTTACCACTTTGTACGCAAGACGCAAAATTTCATAATTAATTAAACGATATACGTACATAGGTACACATAGGTAGATATATGATTTAGGTACTATAATAAATAGTATATATAGAAGGTATGTATATAAAATAAATTGCCACAGTTTGTATAATGTATCTTATCGATTTTGTCGCAGATTGTATAATCTTAATTTTTTTTTTTTTTGTCACATTTTACATGTTGACTTTTAGAAAAAGGTTAATTTTGCCGCAGTTTACATACAGCCGAGCGTATAGACGGTATCGCACGCAACAACGACACATCCGACGTCCGATTCAGGACGATTTTTCTACCCAAAACTATTCTCCACCATCCTAATTCTCGGTTTTTGCGCACACCCTTAAAGTTTTCTTCTTCAGTTTTTCTTCTACATTTTGTTTTTTTTTCCGTCGTCCGGCACCCTTTTTTCCAACCCCGATGCCTCGGCACGTTCGATATTGCGTTTTCGTAACTTCCATCAACTCATCTCCCGTCTTTTCATACTCCCAAATCAATCCGTCCGCCCGTGCTACAATTGCCATATTTTTATATATATATATTATCATTACTACACAGCAGTACGTAACGCAAACGTTTAGTCAACACACGTATACAAGCGTTGTCCCGTCGATAAATATTATTCGGTATTGTTGCACACGCGACCAATGCACAAAATACAGCTGCAAACACTGTACTGTATAAGTTATTGTTTGTGCATGATATAGTATGCCGTGTTGACGACTTGGATTTGTGGTTTTTTTTTGTACCGACGAACTTTGAGGAAATATAAGGCCGAGTACCACGACGGGCTACTCGTTTATTTACATTTACCGTTTTTTTACAACTCGTTTGCGCAAAAATGCTCAACTCGATTGCGCACATATATTTTGGATACCTATGACGAAAATCCTTAGCGTCAGAACTCGTTTGCTTATTATCGTTGATTATTATACTCCTCATGATTATGAGAGTTGGTTACTTTTATTATTTTGTTTGAGTTATTAATAATAAAAATCACAGGAAATTTTAGTGCATCTAAAATTTGAACATCCACTCATTAAAACACGTTAATTATTAAATTTATAGTTATCAATATTAAAACATTGTTTTCCTCACCGAGATTCAAAAATATTAGAAATATCTACGTCATATTAAAGTTTACGTCGTCAAATCAATAGTCACCACTGTACCGTCTATATCCAAAGTTCATACCTACTAAAACTTTACGTGTTATGTGTGTGAATGTGTCGTTGTGTGCAAACGAATTATTTATTTCCAGGTAAACGACTGATTTCGTCATGCGCAAACGAATCATCCATTTTCAGATTTTCAGGTTAAATATTTTGAATGTGCGCAAACGAGTTGCAGCGCCACGATACCCTGTGAAATAATGACCGGAATCGTGAAATGCCCAACGGTACCTGAGACGTCTAAGAATCGCGTTTCTTTTTTACTACCTTTGGCAAAATATTGAAAAACTTTAAAAAAAAAAACCAAATGAATTCGTATACGAATATCTGTGGAAAATCGTTCTCCAGAAACTATATTCGCGCACTAAACTATACGGATATAAATTCCGATCAATGATTAGATCCGTTTTAGTTGGACATGATTTCCCGAATCATCGCTCGTAGCCAGTGGCGTATTTACATGTTTCCTGCGTGTAGGTCTGTGGAAAATTTTCGCTTTAAATAAGTAAAATTAATATACCACTTAAAATATATATTAACTAGGTGAATGTCAAAAAAATGTTTATTTAAATACTAAAACAATTGTTTAAAATTTAAAATATTTTTATTGATAATTAATAACATTTAACATGCCGCTGTAGGCACGTGCTTTTAATGACTGCAAATAAATATGCCACTGCTCATAGCTTGTCCGGATCGCAAAGAAAATTCAAAAGTCACCGGAATTCGCTCCGTAAAGATCGCATCGCTGCAGTCACGCACGATTCGGTCACCGTAATAATCATCGGAACGATCGCGAAATCCTTTTGCGGCGGATGATCGACCGGAGAATCGGTGCAGAAAATATACTTCTGACCACCGTTCAATAGGAGATCCGTTGTGCATGACGTTCGACAAAGCGTTGCTGTATAAGACTTTTTCGTATTGCGGGTGTTCTCGAACGTTAACGTATTATGCTCTCCGCCGAAGGCATTTAAAACGATTTACCAAAGCAAATATACGCGTGCACACACACATACATACACGCTCATACGTAACATCTATGTGCACGTAATGTATGCATATGTGTGTACTGTAAGCGTTGACATTGTACTGGACTTGTCAACTGCAGTTTCGGCACACGCGAGTTTGCGAATTTATTTCCCGTAACGAGTGGCAAACAACAGCTGCAGCATGCTATAGAACGTATACTTACTTACTTACTACGTATACACGTACGTGATGTATATAATCGGAACGCGTTGGTGTTGTATATCGTACCGATCCGTGACTTAGCTGCGGTAACTTCGCTGACACCGCAAAGTTCACGTGGGCGCGCGCTTTATCCCGCGCACATATTAGTACGCGTCGTTGTTTTTATCGTTGTTTTTCTCTCTTTTTTTTTAAATTTTAAAAGTAGAGTATCTGTATATATATATTTAAAATTATAATATATAATACGCGTCAGCCATACTATTTACATCGAGGGCGTATTTGAGGGGGGGCGAAGAGGGCATTCGCCCCCCCACTATGGCTTTTATTTTTTTTTAATATAATTCATTGATTTATTTAAAAAATGTAATATATAAATAATTAGGAATATAAATTACTAGTCTATCATTATAATATAATAATAAATTCAATAATATATCAATTTGGTCACGGGTATCAAATTTTGTTTATCTTCTTATATCATAACATTTTTGGTTGTGGAACGAATAGTGGTATTATCTTCCACGGATATTGCTACAATTATAGACATTTAGAACCATAACCAAGGTATTTATCAGATAGTATAAAATAATTTAAAGTAACAATTTTTTTAGCACATATTTACTAGTTAGTGATTTTTTGGTGGATTTATGCATTTTGGATATTTTTGTATTTATTAGAGCTACATAAGTCCTTAATAATTTTACTCGCTTATTTTTTTTTACAACATAATATCTGGTACTTTTTGTTGTGTATAGGTATTTAGTTATTTTTTTGTGCACAAATTTATACATATTTGTGTATTTTATGGAGCTAGAAGTACCTAACCCAAATAATAAACATAATAACTGACAATATTTGTTTCCATATTCTTTAACTTGCAAATATTGGCCAAAAACATATTTTTGTAAATTGAAAACATTGAATCAAGAATAGGCCAGCATAGACTAACAGGTTTGACTTTGCTGCATGTGCATAAAAATATTATTGTATCCATTGAAACAATCAACAAATTTGCCAAAATGAAAAAATGGAAATTCAGAATTTATTATTTGACTACATAGATATTTGTTAAATTAAGTTACCAATCTTAATTGTTTTTTAAAGTTTTAAAAAAATAATTAATAGGTATTATTACTACTATGATTATTTATTGTTCTTTTTATACAGAATTTAGACTGAAAGTACAATTTTAATATAAGAACTATTTGTGTTGTTATTATTAAAACCCTTTTTATATGCAGTAGGTTTTAAATATATTTATTAAATAAATATTTAATTCAATTTTGTACTTGTATTTTTATTTATTCACTCGAATGAACAACAGGGATATGAGCTGTAGGTAATGAACCAGGGGTGTATCCAGGAATTTTTTAGGGGGCTCATAATTTTTATTTTATCCGTTTTCTAATTATAATTATAGTTTAATTCAATACCAACAAATTATTGTTAATAATTATAGTAATAGTCACAATAATTATACACACATCATACATATTCTTTACAAAGGTTTACTATAATAGGTACCTACTATAATTTGAAATCAATTTTTATTTGGTAGTAAAATATTATAAAAAAATATATTATTTAACTAAAAATAATAAATAATATTAAAAAAGCAGTATAAATTAAACATGGTTTATACATTATAGGTATATTATATAATTTATAAACTTCGTATATTAAAGATAATGGGAAATTAAAATACATTATGTACTATTTACTATTAAACTATTGAGTATATAGAAATTTCAATGGTGGTGATCCGGATCCCCCCCCCCTTGGGTACGCCCCTATAAGGAACTGTAAATTATTTTTAAGTTGGTATTTAAGAAAAATTTGTTCCCCCCCCCATATGGCCTCAATTCAAATACGTCCTTAGTTTACGTGAAAAAATGTGTATACTTATTTAAACTTGCGCACAAGACGCAGTCGTGTGCTTTCTCTGACGGAATATCTGTTATAGGTTTCATATGCGATTCCGTCGCGGGAACGGTTTCCACTGTAGTATTATTGTTGTAAGTTCAAACGATGGACGTGTACACATAATAAATTAATTGCTTTCGTGACTAAAATGCAATAAGTACACCTCCTTTTTCTAAAAACGTCAGTTATCCAAAGAGACCCTTTGTCAAACGGAATGACATAACGAATTTTTAATTAATGTGATTTATAAAATAAATGTTTCGTGCGAAGTTTCAAATGAAATTACATAAAATTCGTTCACCAATGAAATCTCAACAGTAGCAAACAAATATTTTTTTCTTCATTATTTCCTTATTTTATTTTTATTTTTAATTAGTAATTTAAAAGCAAAACTGTATTTGTTAAAACATTTACCAAATATAATACGTTTTTTCGTTAGCATAGTTTTTATTTTTTCAACCCGTCATTATTATCACGACTACAGTCGTTTTACGATTGCATTTACTTTGTATTTTATTTAGAACTGAAAAAAGAAAAAAAAATATTAATATCCCCTACGGGAGCTGACGAAATAGTTTTTAATATTTTGTAATAATAATAACAGTTCGACGATATAAAAACAGTCAAGAACGAAGATAATATTTGCGCGTGGTATCTATACGTTTAAATCGACCAATGTAGTTCTCGTACACAAATAACTATTACGAAAAAGGTTCCCGCCATGTATTTCGTATACAGAATAATATGTCAAAAGACGATTTGTGTGTGACAGATTATGTAGCTTGTAAACTAAGTCGACGTAGAAAGATTCGTCAAACGTTTACAAGAATATCGATCGATTTTTACGCGTTTGTACGAAAAAAAATTACGGGTTATTTCTATTTTATTAATTGATTTTTTCTCACTCAAGCATTTAAATTGTCGGAAGTGTAATCTGCTTGAAGTTTAATAATACAGAGTGACTGTCTTTCAACAGGTGCTGTAGTATACGAAATGTGAAAATTAAATTAAAATTTTTAAGAAATCATATCAAACAATTCAGTGGCGTCCCTTCATATGAGGAGGAGGGGGTGAACTTCATACATATATTCACATTAATATGTTCTCCTAGTGTGACATAACAAATAAATAACAAAAATTTGAAAAAAAAGGCCAAGGGGGAGGGCGACTGCTCCATTTGCTCCCACCCTAGGAGGATGACCCTCAAACAATAATACTCGGAGCTTTTGCACGGCATTTCTGTCAGTTTATGCCACACAAACGTATTACAACTCTTGTGTACTATTAATAAACCATAACCATGCCCCTTTTATACCGTTATCGTTACACCACAACCGAATGAGTGTTGATGGTAAATCCGTTTGTTTTAACACACCTTCTGTAGATGTTCGTGTTCAAGCCCATCCGATATACTAATTTAAACAACAAACCACATTAATACGCGACCCGTACACACCACGAACACGCTTAACCTCGTAGGGTAAGCGGTTAACGTGGTAAGTGCGCAATTCATCATGACAACATATTCGCGTTAACCTATGATATTGTATTTTGTTGCATCACTCGTACAAACAGTGGGCAGGTTCGAGCAGGAAAACTTTTCCTCATCGCTGAGCAATGTTATATCACTAGAGTTTTAATATCATACCGTCGATAACTGTGTTAAAAAATGATTTCGAATGATTTCGATTTGGTTCCATTCGGATCCTAGATGGTGAAGAAACATGCTCAGAGCCGAATGTTATGTGTGCCGTAGGCTGCATTTGGTCATATTATAGTCGTAATAGGAGCGAATTCATGGTTTGAGAACTACGGGTTCGGCCTATTTCAAACGGCTACTTATTAGAACTGAAACTGGACTACAAATGTTTACCATATAACAAAAAAAAAAAAAAAAAAAAAAAATACAGTACAATATAAAGTAATATATAAATTAGTTAATATATTAATTATATAAATATAATATGTATTTTTAAGTTTGTTCGTAATTATCATGGTGAAAATGTTAACGTTTGTTTTATTTTATGGAGTGTTCTTTCTTAAACGGGGTCCAGCGCAGAGATGTTTCACTGCACTATACAATTAAACCAGTGGCTTAATTTGGAGGGTGGCGATTGAGACATTTATTCCAGTCTTGAGTTGATTTCTACCTATATTTGGTAAACTTAAAAATATAAGAAGTCTTCAAGAGGTCAATTTTGTCAGCAAATATTAACTGTGAGTCAGCTGAACTCTTGAAGCCCCTCTAGATTCGCCCCAGCGTTGTAATAGATAACATTGGAGTCGACGAAAAAACGAATGCTATGTGCACTTAATGCGAATATGTTTATACAATTATGAACATACACGACGTATTATATTGTGTGCTTTCAATGGGTCCCACGACGAAAACAACAATTACATAATACAACACACACACATGTTTATGTGAGCATGAATATTATATCTATACGTACACATATGCTACACCGAAAACATGGGTAATAGTAATATTCTGAACATAAACGAGCGTATCAAAATATCACTTATAACAATACTTATTATGGAGAAGTAATACGCTTTTGGGAATGTTCGAAGTAGCGTGAAGTTGACGGAACACGAGAATGAACGGATCATCAGCGGCATATTTGATAAGGGCTAACAGGGGCATTCCCTCCGAGGTTTTTTTTCCGCGTTCTGTGTTATAATCATAGATAATAAAGAAAAATCTATCATCTATAGGGCTCGATAGTTGATGCATTTTGCATAATTTTTTAGAACTTTTTAGATGACACTATCCTGTCCACAAATGTGTTTCATTAGCATGTGAATCAGAATAACTAATTTTTATTTTGCACTTTTTGATGTTTATTACTTTTTAAGACATTTTTTGAAATTTTCAGGTAATTTTCCCACATTTTTAGCCATTTTTACTGATTACATACTAGTTTACTTGTTCGATTTTATCTCGCCAATCATATTCGTCGTTGTCGTATTGTATTGAATAATACCTATTATATCTAAAGTTTATTATTTTTTCATTTTCGAATTGACAAAAATTAAAACGACAGCTAGTGTTTGTCTCCGTCTCCCAATCACTTTGGTGGACGTGGTGAGAATTTTTTCCAAATATAAATATTTATAAACAGATAATCGTCGTTTATTTATTTTTGACAACATCAAATGCGCTTTAATAGTAGAATGCAATGATTTTGATTTTTGAGTAATTTGTAAGCTTTGATAAATTCATAAAACAAATATTTGTAATTTTTTTATTTCATATTTAATGGACATTTGTTGTGATTTTATGTTATATTTTGAGTAATTTGTAAGTTTTGATAAATTTATATAGAACGTTAAAGTAAAATAGAGTAAAATATTAAAAAAAAAATGTATTTTAATTAATTTAAAACAAAAATTTGTAGTTGTTTTAGGATATTTGTTGTCATTTTTATGTCATATTTGCATATTTTTTTATGTAATTTTTTAATTTTTTTAAGGTCATTAACTTCCGAGCCTTAGTTTAAATCAATAATCAAAATGTTCTGTACCAGTAGTTGATTTTTATTATACTTTATATTTAATAGTTGATTCTGTGTTTTGAGTTTTGTATTTTATGTTTTTAGACTGGTGAACATTTTGACGTTAATATGTCAAAATCAAATGTACAGATTTTGCTCACCTCACCCCCGGAAAAATTATCTCGAATACTCTACTGTCGATCGTCTATGTTTAGTTTCTAGGGAGAAAACGTTGAAGAAAATCGAAAAGTATAAACGCGTAATACGAACATAAACAGTGCACAATACAAGTACAGTCGACTCCCACGTACTCAGGCTTTAAATACAAGTACGCACTCGTTTTTCGTACGCTGAACAGCAGTAGGTAGGCACGCACGTAATAATATCGAAACCCCCGAGGGATCCGTCCGGTCGTATAATATTATTACGTATCCGTCACGGAATGTCCTAAGATACAGCGTACGATACCGTTCGATTTTCGAATCGCGTGCTCGGTGTATGGGCCTTTTTACGCGAGTGCAATTTAGATTGGCCATCTATTGTCAACAGAAAACGTCGAAATGTTTTTTCGAAAATCATTTTGGAATCAAAGAATGAAAAATTAATCAAATCACACCGTTTCCATAACGGTTCGCTGTATTGTATTGTATTCGAAATATTCCGAGCGCCACTGGGAGATGTAGCAAAAAAAAAAAAAAAGTTAAAATAAAAGCTTCGGAGTGATGTAATAGAAATCAATTAAATGCGTTCCACCTGATTTGATCATTCGAGTTTTTTTTTTGTTATAAATTAATTTCACAAAATTGTACGTTGAATTTTATTTTTAAAATATAATTTTTGTCAAGGGGCTTCTCTCTGACAATGTTTCTATGTTCTCTTTCATTGTTCTTTCATTTAAGGTTGTGCCTTACTTATTGTTTAACATCGTTCGTTTAATATAAAGCGACGAAGAATTGAAATTTCGAAATAAATAATTATTATTCTTATTTATAGAAAAAGTAAACGGGAGGAAAATAATTTAATTTTGGATTTCGCAGTTTTGGGTGTGTTCATGTCTGTTTATAGAAATATTCATGATGGCTGATCGTTACTGCAAATTTACCAGTTGTAAGCTGTGCACTTTTGCCGAAAATATTAAAAAGTGTTCATCGACAAAGGTTTAATTGTATTTGTCTTTTTTATCGACAGTATTGCACGGATTGGTTACACACCAGCCACGTTGTATATGAGATTTAGTAAATATGAAGTCAAGAGTTAACCTGAATATTAATTTAATAATTTAATTTTTTTTACAGTATGAATATACAAATTTAAAAAAAAACTTTAATTATCTATTTAATGACGTGTATAATCCATAATTGTGTGCGATATAATTACAAAAGTAGTTCTAGTACGGATTCAGGGGTATTAACCAATCTAGTAAAAAAATAGAGATATAAATAAATTAACTTAAAAAGTAATTAAATGGTATTTTAATTACTTTTATTTAATAAGTACTCAAGAAAAAATACAAATACATTTTTTAACTTTACAATCAATACCTTTTCTCTAATATTTAAATTTTAAATTCGTCCATTGAGGTTACAGACTCATTCAAATTGTATTTTATACATAAAAAAGTGTTTCCTAACCTTTTCTGTAACGGCAACCCACAAATTTATTCTTTGTTCATTACGCAACCTACTCGCACTAATACTAAAAAAACATATATGTGATAATATAGTATTATTAATAATCATAGTACTGAATTTTGGTTCGTGGCCCATAGGATGGGAAACACTGATCTATAGTGTATATAAACATCATATAGGTACTAACTTGGCTATAGGCACCACCTTTTTTTTTTTTTGTTTTTAATCGTGGCGATACAGGGGGAGACTGTACCCTGGGGTGGGCCACACTTCCTCTGCATCCACATAATTTATTAAATATAAATATAACATTGGTCATTATTATTACGAGCTTCGCTCCACAAGAAAGAGAGGGCTCTATCCCTCTTATTTTGGATTTCGGCTCGCAAAACATTATTCTTTAATTAATTTTCCACCCTTTGTATCCTCCGCTCTTCTTCTTCTTTGGTTGATATCACCATAGTGATAAACTGCTTCACCGCTTCTCACTTGTCACTGCTTTCAAGCATTACGCCTATGATGCTGTCTGGTTCTATCTCCGCTTCCATGGACACTTCCAACTCTATCCTCTGCCACCACCATCTATCACTTACGAACAACGTATATTCTGTATCATTCTGGTTCTCTCCACAGTCCACGCACACAGACTCCGTTCGTCTCTTGAACCTGAACAGGTACTGTCCGAAACATTTATGGCCCGTGAGCATCTATTTAAAGTGATAGCTATAGCTTCCATACCTTCGTTTAAACCATTTTTCTATGTCGGGGATCAATCTTTTGGTCCATCTCCCTTCCTCCGCTATGTCCCATTTCTGTTGCCATTTCCTATACGATTCTTCCCTCGCCTCTTTTTTTGCTATGCCTTCCTTGTATCTCTTCGTTCTCTCCCTCACCATATTGTACGCTGGGATGAGACCCAGAATTATTAATGCAGCCTGCATGGAAACTGTTTTGAATCCCATCGCTACCCTCAGGGCAACAGTCTTTTGAGGTCTTAGTATCTTTGTAATGTTCGTTTGGAACCCTAACGCACTGGCCCATACTGGTGCTGCGTATAACAACCGGCTATTTACCACGTTGGCCAATAGTTTTCTTTTTCGTTGAGCACTATTGTGCTCCACCTATTGTAGTGCTATCCTACATATCCTACAATTTACAAGCTAGGTATTATTTACATATATTATATATTTCATAATATACTTAATAATATAATATTTCATATAATGTGCCATAAAAAAAACCAATGTAACATGATCATAATGCTACATTATATAAATTAAGTTTGTTCAACAAATAATAAGGTTTTAAAAGAATTACTAATTATTATAAACATTAATACCAAAAGTATGATATGTGCATATTAATTTACATAAAACCCTTATCACATAATCGTTTATTTGAAGTTTCCAATAATTTACGTTGCAAAATTCTAAAATAGGCTTCAACGAAAATAATAAAAATAGTTCGATATCACGTTTACTTTAAAAGACCATGTTAAGTTTATTATACCATAGTTATAGTTACTGTAGTTATACCATGTCAAATATAATATTACAAATTTTTATTGATTTCATTTTTGAATTCTGATTAGAAGAAGGATACTATAATATAATTTATTGAAACAAAGTTGATAAAGTATTTAAACAAAATTTTATTTTATTTTCAAATAAAACTACACTAATACGTCCAACATAGTACTTAAAATACTTTTTAAATATTTAAATCAAAAATTATAATAAAAGTATTCTAAATACATTTACTCAAATACTTAACAAGACAAGGGCTTAATATATTATACCCTTCAGGGGGTTGGCACTGAATTAGATCGGGCAGAGTTTACGTATTATGCTTTTCTGGTAGTTGCAAAGTAGACCCGGGAGATTTTACCATCGGGGGAGTTTTTTGGTTTTAAAAATCGGGAGAGTTTCCCACCGCCCCATCAGCAATACGGTTCTCCGCTAAGTGATTGCGCAGGAGATGCTCGACAAGGTCAGCACGAGGAAAACCAGCTGGTGGTGGCGGTGGTGCAATCGCCGTTCATTAATCTCAGGACCGGTAGCGCGCGGTGATACGGGGGTATTCGAAGTAAAATATTCGTTCCGATCTCTCGTTTCGTTCCGAGCACATGGCGGCGATCCTTCTTCCGCAACGGAATTATTCCTTTCTACCTGCTCACATTTTCCCTTCATTTCCGGCCTACCTAACAACCTGCAGCTGGTACTAAACGCATTTACGTTTTTGATTTTGCGAACGAAGAAAAAACAAAACTGTCCGGCGGAATGTTAGCGTTTTCGTTCACCAGGAACAGAAACGAAATAATAAATGATAAAAGATCTGTATCGCGCGAATGAAGTATGAACAATAGTAGAGTGATGTGGTACTGCGTCGTAAGCGAGATAACGATATGGTTTGCAGTGAAACATTTGATAAACCTCCCGGATGAAAGCAGCTATTGAAATCGCTTTTGTCCTGACAAAAAATAAAATAAAAATAAAACGATGACAACCTATGCCGGTGTAATAAGATGGAAACCAATGGAAGAGAATAACTTTCTCGAGAGCCATTCCGTTTTCTTTGAACTGTGATGTGACTACATAGAGTCTTGACAATGTTGTCATTCCCGCCTTCGCCCATACCCATTTGTGCCCGTCCCTCCACGTAGACACGGTTCGAGTGGTCGTTAAGCGAGGCGAACGCGGGAAAAGGTCAGACGTCAGCGAAAATCCCCATGTTGTAACAGTGTACTTCTATGTTTTTTGTTTTGACATTTATAATGCACCTCGTCGAAATAATAATGTTCGTTATTTGCGTCAATGCGGACGAGGGGATATGGTGTAACAAAACGATTTTTCGGTTGTTGTTTTATCGGTATCGCTCTGCCGTATAATAATCATCCGTCGCAAAACCATGTTATAAAATCGAAACGTACCCCTATGAACAGATGATTTCAAGTGTACCGTTAGCTGTTATTGTTGTGATGTATCAGAGGTCAACCTTGCGCGTCAAGTCCTAATGAGGCTCCGCGAATTAGGAATTGCGTTGCACATGAATTGCGTCCAATGTAAAAACATTAATTTCCTTCCCATTTCATACAGACTTAGTACTGTCGATAGCAAATTATGACTATTGGTAGCAAGGCCGTAACTGTAAAAAAATTTCGGTGGGGGTCTAACATTATTATTTAATACAATTTATAGTTAATAAACTATATTCACCGCTAAAATGTTTATACTTTTGAAAATTTTGGGGGGGGAGTGTCCAGACCCCTGGACCCCCTTCAGTTACGGCCTTGATCGGTAGGTTAAAAATATTGATTTTTATCGTTGTTATGCAATTATATGTAAGTAAAATAAAATGTGAAAGTTTAAATTATAGGAATATAATATAATAATTAAAAGAAACAGTAATAAAGAAAGTTATAATTATAAAATTAAAAAATTAAAAAACTGATATATAATCAGAAAATTGCTGTAATTTTTCATCTTCAGGTAAAATTGATACAATATTGTCCGTAAAACAATTCTCCACTTCATCTGACTTTAAAAATGGAAGACCAAAAAAATATTTTAAGAAATTTCTGATATCTGAATTTGTTTCTGTATTATTGACTTAAACCAACCCTTTGAATTTTCCTCTACCAAATTTGACCTAAATGAAACTTGTATCCTTTCATTTGAACTAAAATTATAATATGCTTTAAAGCACGTTCATCGTACATGTAATCGTTTAAACAAACCCGGACGCAATTCATGTAGTTAATTAGATAAAGCCGGACGCAATTCGTGTACTCACTTATCAATTTTTTTTATTTCGGGACGCGATTCGTGTGTAGCCAGGAATTGATATACAATTATCACATCGCATAATATGGTGACAATAATATGTCTTTTATCTTTTGCGAACTTCACTAGCCGCACAAGTGTCTAGAAAAATAGCCAACGTATGCAGGCAAATAGAACCACGATTTCATGATCTTCTTTTTATGTTTTAAAACTTTAAAATGGAAAATTCATGAGGTTTTCAAAATGTGAAAAAGATCCTGCACGCGTATTTTTAATTCGATAACGTAATTTATTATTTATATGATTTTTTTTTTACAGACAATAGAATAATAAAACATAATATTAATAATGTATTTAAACTTGCCGGTGGCAACTCCCCATCGAATAACACCGATTAATGGTTTATTTTGTTGTGTCTACCTATTATTATAAAAATTGCATACGATTTTTGCATAAACCGTTAAACGTAATTTCATTAAATTCACCTAAATATGCGGAAATTATAGTGTGTGTGTGTGTGTGTGTGAGAGAGAGAGAGAGAGAAAATATACGATTCGAAGTTTGAAATGAGCCAAACTGCATAAATATCAGGTGAGAGAATAATAATTTTATGTAACGCTTTATATTGTTAAGTTTTATGTATATGGTAGTTCTATTTTATTTTTATACTACGGAATAGAAATTATTTGAGCAACAGGTGTGAAAATAGTGGAATAATGAAATAATTTATAATCATTAGTTCATTTTAGGGGTCTAAACTGTAAGTAAAGTATGCGTTCTATTTGGTACCTCAATCACAGTAATCTTGAACACCTTTAAGTGGTTATTCAAATACTGTATTTTAAATTAAGTTGTTGGTTAATTTGTTTTTTTCAATTTTAAATTAACTTATTTCATCGTCATTTTAATTATATCTTAACTAATGCATTTATTTTACCGTATATAAACTAACAATTTTAACTGACTAAAATTGAGTAGACCGCATTTCACTACCATAGCTCTTTGGACATCTAGTGGTTTATGTATGACTTTTAGTCGTGTTTATAGTAACAAATAATAATTTCAATCCTAAAAGTATTCACGCAGACATAAAATACACTATGTTTTTTATATTAATTGCATAAAATGTAGTTTACGTAAAAAAATACCATAAAAAGCTTGTTACTAGAAAACTACTAAATCAGGCAGTTATAATTATCATTTAATCGATATTTAATTTGATTTAACTATTGACCGTCAAAATTTCGCTGTAAACAATAGAGTCGAAAAAATCAACAAACAGCAATGTTGGTAGTCAATACTGGATGGAAAAATGGCAAAAACGAAAAAAAAAAACCATATAGGTTATAAATATACATTTTTAAGTGGTTAAGTAACTTATAACTTGATCATCAGTTGTTCTGTATCGATTGTAAAAAAAAAAATGTTTAATATAATACTGTCACAGTTCGCACAGCATTACATTCAATAATGCATAGAATGCACCAGAAATTGTGTTCAATATCAAAATTGTTAAACCAATTTATATATTACTTCAGATGTCTTTAACGATTAATTGTAATATTTACCCCTAACAAATTGATCAATCATCAGTAATAATATACGAGATTTGAGATTGAAAGTAGTGAAACGTTGAACGTTTTTATCTGTTTTTAAAAACATTAAGCTAATGTATAACACTTTTCTTTAAACCCTTATCGGTTCAAGTTTGATGTAGTAAGTGAAAAAGTAAACATAAAAATACTATTAAGACGAACGCACACATGTAGAAGGTCGTAAAATGGAATACACAATCAAATTTAACCTATATCAATAATGTTTTACCGATAAACTATAACAAGAGAACGTGGTTTGTGGTTGTATATTTGTAATGCTCAAAAAGACAAAACAGTTGTAAACATAGATCATGTACGTACGGCTTCGATGATGAAGTAAGGAAAACGATTTGACGGTAAATTTAATTTCAAACCTTCTTGGAATACTGGATGTGTGCTCGTAAATCAAAGCCTAGAATTGTGTGTACCACAACGCAACTTGTGTAGTACAAAAAACAATGTATGTTTTACGGAAGTTGCAATTATGTCGTAATATCTTATTATAAAAACAATTATTTTTATAGACGATATGTACGTGAAACATCGTAGAGTGGTGTGATGTCCAAGTGTAGACAAATTTACATCATTTCTATGGCAAATTATAATAAATGTGAAAAAGGGTTATCATTAATTCGTATTTGACCGCTATCCAGTACGTCTCAGGATACAGACGTTTATTATAAAATCGAGTTTATAGTACGAAAAGTTGAAAATGTTAAGTCCTATCGTCAATATTACACGAATGCGTGCATATCTGTGCTCAATTGTGCAATATTTCGCGATAAAATAAAACGATTGTTCGGTCATCTGCTGAAAACAGATAATATCGAAAACACGTAACGGAGTTGTGACGAAATCGGACCAAGTACTGGTACAATATAATATTATTGCACGTACTTGATTTTACAAATCTATAGAGTGCGTTTCGCACACATCAGCATTATATTATAATCGTTATTTATTATCGGCTATTATCACTACCCTGAGGTTTCACACACTTCATAAAACGATATTTTTTTCCTTTTAATCCCATTTAATGGTCTGGGTCATCGTTTAACTTGCATTCTTTGATTAATTCTTTGATTGATTCTTAAATTAAATTTCATAAGATTGTACAACACATTTCGGGGAATGCTGAATATAAATGTTGTATTCGTTTTTTAAATGTACCACTTTTTGGGAACGGGTGTATGTGTGATAATATTAAATTGCTCAATACTTTTATATCTAATATAAATGTATACGTTTTGAAGCTGTGAATTCATATGGTGCATAATTTTTTTTTTAAACCTACTGATTTTTTATATAAATAAATCGTGATATTTCAAATTTCTTAAATAATACAATTCTATCCATTACTAGTCTACAGAAAAATCATAACTAATGTAAGGGAAATTAAAGATAAATTAATAATATTTATTTTAAAAGATATCTACCTGAGATACCTATGTGTTAATGTTTAATTATTGTTTTTTTTATGTACTGTTTTTTTTTTTATGTTTACTGTAAAAATGCATACATTTTTAGTAATACAATTTTTATATTAAAACTACGTATAAAGATTCATATTTTCATGAAAATTAATATTCTTACGTTGTTAAATAATATTTAAATCAAGTGAAATTACTTACTTCCAATTACTTGTAGTTTTTTAATTTTTAGAAGAATAATAAAAACACCAAATGGTTTGATTGCATGCGATAATTCGAGTAACCATTTATTATCTGTTGGGTTAGTTTGACATTAAATTACCAATTGGTCATATTTAAACTGTTAGCATATTGTCCATATTATTTTTTTTTTAATATACACATTATAAAAATATATGTTTACACAATTCTATTAATTTTCGATTCCAAAAATAGACGCTAAATTATGATTAGGACCAGTATACGTTTGTATGTCCATCCCGTCGAACGAGTCCGGGACGAGTGCGTCGTGAAGGTGCTCAGGTATGTTGTGTTTTATTCGGGCCTCTTGAGTGTCTCTGCATTCTGTGATGATGTGTTTGATTGAAATTGGGTGTCCACATGTATGACATATTTTGGGAGGTTTTTTTTTTCATGAGATGTGCGTGCGTGTAGTATGTATGCCCTATTCTGAGGCGATTTAATATAACTTCATCTCTTCTTTTGAGGAAAACTGGGTTATTCCATTTTTCTGTAGTTCTTTTTATTTCGTTTAATTTAGTGTCCATTTTTACCCATTCGTTTTGCCATTTGTTTTTTAAATCGGTTGTATATAATTGTTTAAATATCTTTGTCTGAGTTTATATTCCAGAGAGTTTGTTGATTTAGATTGTTCGCTTTTTCCTTGGCTAGTTTGTCCACTCTTTCGTTGACAGTTATTCCGCAGTGTCCAGGTATCCATGAAAAAATTATGTTGTTGCTAAATGTATGTGTTAAGTTGATAATTTTATTGACGATGATATTATCGTTATTAATATTACTAATGCTAGTTAGAGTGCTCATAGAGTCTGAAAAAATTACATACTTTTTATTTTGCAAGTTAGTACTTATTATATAGGATAGGGCTTTATATATAGCGAGTGCTTCAGCTGAGTATATGCTACAATAATCGGACAGCCTCTCTGAGAGCTCGATCTGTTAGATGACTTCCGCAACACCCACGCCATTGTCTGTTTTTGAGGCGTCTGTGTATATATGTATATGGTCCGATAATTTGTTTGATACTTCAAAGAATACATTTTTGTATGTATGAGTTGATGTTTATTTTTTGTTGTAGTGCGCTATTGACATGTCAAATGAGTATTTTGTCGTTGTCCAAGGTGGTTTTATGGGTACTTCTCTAGTCATTATATTATTTATTTCTAATTTAAGTTCTCGTTCTATCTCTTTAATCCTTTTGTATATGGGTCATATAAATTTTGGTTGTTATTAAAAGTATTTTCAAATCTGCTGTTGAAAATATGGAGTACGTTGGTTTATTCGGGTCAGTTGCTATTCTTATTGCGTATTGAAGCATAAACTGATTTCTTCGACTACTAAGAGGTTGTTCTCCCGTAATATTGAGTATGCTATTAATGGGGCAACTTCTAAAGGCACCTGATGCCATTCTTAGGCCAGCATTATGGATAACATCAAGTTTTGCCAGTATTGAGTTTTTCGCTATCATGTATAAGGTTGATCCGCAGTCCAAAATTGATCTGATGAGAGATTTGTATATATTTATAAGGGTCTTAACGTCTGCTCCCCATTTCGTACTTGAGAGTACTTTAATAATATTCAATCTTTTTTTTTGCTATGTCATTTAATTTTTTATGTGTGCTGTCCATGTAAGTTTTTCGTCGAAGGTAAGGCCTAATATTTTTAAGTGTTTTGTATAAGGAATTATTTTGTTGTCCATTTTAATGGTAAGTTTTTTATTAATTCTTTTGTGTGTAAAAATTATTGATTGAGATTTCTCAGGTGAGAATTTGAATCCTGTGCTTTTACTCCATTCGAATAACGAGTTTGTGTATTTCTGAAGTTCATTTTCTATAGTGTCAATACATTTATGTCGGACGAAGATATTGTTGTCGTCCGCATATAATGTAATTTTTCTGAGGGATGGTATACGTTTAGCTAAGTCATTTACTGCTATTAGAAATAATTTTACACTTAAGGAGGAGCCTTGGGCAATCCCGTTGTTGAGATTATATGCCGACGAGTTTTGTCCGTTGACAGCAACTTCAAATGTACGATCAGTTAAAAAATGTTGTATAAAGTATAGAATGTTATCTTTAACGCCTCAATCAAGTAAGATTGAAGTAATTTGGTATCTCCTTGTCATATCGTATGCCTTTTGTATATCGAAACTTATCAGTCCCCTGTATTGATTACATGCAATTGTTTCGCATATTTCTGTCTCAATGTTTATGAGGCAATCGTAGGTAGATCTGTTTTTCCGAAATCCGAATTGTTCTTCTGCGAGTAGTTTATTTTTCTCTAGGAACCAGTTAAGTCGGACACTGATTATTTTTTCAAATATTTTGCTCATTGTTCATAAAAGTGATATCGACCTGTATCCTTGTATTAAGAATTTTTTTTGGTTAGGTTTATGTATTGGAATGATTGTTGCATGTTTCCATTTTTTTTGGGAACTTGTGTTGTGTCCACATTTTATTGAATATTTCAAGTAATGTAGTTTTTCCTATTTAGGGTAGATTTTGTATAAATATAAATGGAATGTCATCCGGTCCACAGCAGTTGCTCTTTTACTCACTAATAATTTTGTCAAGTTCTTTTCTTGTTATCATTAAATTTAGATATGGTGTGTCATTATGTTCAGCTGTGAATGGTTCTCTGAGATTTATATTTTGTTTTTCAACTTCCGATTTGTAAATTAAAAAAATTGGGTCAAAGTTTTTATCGTCGCTTACTTCCTGGAAGTATTTACCGAGTGCGTTTGCTATTTTTTTAGGTTCTGTAATAATGGTTTTATTATTATTGGTTCTAAGTGATTTGATAACAGTTGAATTTTGAACACCTTTAATAGATTTAATTTTGTTCCATACTATATTAGGATTTTCGCGGCAATATATTGATGACGTAAATTGGTTCCATGAGTTTGTTTTACAATTTTTTATTATGTATTTAGCTTTAGCTCTTTGTTTTTTAAATTCGATTAGGTTGATTATATTTCTACTTTTTCGGAATTTATTTAAGGCTTTATTTTTGGTTTGGATTATGTTTTTGCATTATTGCGATCACCAAGGTACGGGTTTTTTGATTCCACTGTACTTTTTTTTTAAAATTATATTCATACCAGTGTCATGAATTATTTTTGTAAAGTTCTCAACTATTTCGTCTATGTTATTATTATCCAGAGGAGAGCTTTTTATAAGTTCAGCTTAAATTGTATTGGAAAATAATTCCTAATTAGGTTTTTTTAAATTCCATTTATTTTTGGTTTCATATACTAATAAAGTGGAATCTCTGTTATAGATTTTTATGATAATAGGCCAATGATCACTGTTATATAATTCTTGTTCTACCCCCCATTCGATATTAGTTGATATATTTACTGATGAAAAAGATAGATCTATGGCGGATAAGGATCCATTCGCAGCATTGAAATGTGTAGGACTTCCGTCGTTTAGCAGTGTGATATAATTATAGTCTAGCATTTTTTCTATTTTTTTCCCTCTCATATCGATATGATTGCTTCCCCGTAGAGTGTTATGGCTATTAAAATCGCCGGTTAGTATGTAGGGTTGAGGTAGTTGATTGATTATATTTTCTAAATTTTCAATTTCAAAATCGTGTTGGTTTGGAAGATATATGTTACAGATAGTTATTTTTTCTTTTGTGAAAACGGTTATTGCTGTTACTTCAAAATTGGAAGTGATTTTAATTTCTTCAGAGGGGAAGGATGAGTTTGCGTAGATTGATGCGCCTCCGCTGGCTTTACTTCTAATGGAGCGATTTTTTGAGTGTCCGAGGTAGCCTTTAAGTTCGGGTGTGTGATTTTTGATGAAATTTGTTTCTTGTAGGCAGATAAAAAGTGGTGAGTATTTAAGAATTAATATTTTAAGGTCGTCAGTTGTTTTATGGAATCCGTTGATATTCCATTGTAGTATATTATGATTCGTATTTATATTATTTGATATTATATTATGCATGCTAAGTATTGAATTATATGTGAGTATGGGATATAGGTTATTTATGTATGTGTTTCGGTATATATTTTGTATGTGAGATATTGTTTTGCGTTGTGAAGTGATTAATTACCTAATTAATTGGTTAGGTAATTATTGGGTGACGAAGGGTCATCCGTATCGAGGACGGTTGTTTCGCTATTATCTAAATCCATTGATTCTAATAATTTGGTTGATAAGCGAGTCAATCTATTTTTCAGGCTTTGAGATTTAATTACCGGTCTGACCATCTGTATCGTGTTTATCACAGTTTTGTTATCAGTTCCATATTGTTTGCATATATTGATAGGTTCTGCGTTTCCTTGTGTATTTATTACTATGTTCTTGAGTTGGTCAAAATCTATATTTATGACTTTATTATTTTTATTATATTTCTGGCTGGTTCAATATATTGCTTTATATTGTCGATAAGTTTTTCTGTTGAATTTGACCTAACTAGTGTTTTGGATTTTTTGATAACTTGATCTTTTTGAATTTTTGTCGCCGTAGATGTAGTACTTGTATTTGTTTTTTTTCGTTTACTATCGGCTTTGCGTCGATCTTATTAATTATACTAATTGGTTCTTGTGTGGCGTTGGACGTAGTTGAGCTCTACGCTGCTCTTTTAATACTCCCGTTATCTGTTGTTGCCCCAGTTAGGTCAATGTCCATAGCTGAATTGTCAATATTAATTAGGTCATTATTTCCTATATTTCCCATGGTCGTAATTGGTTCTGTATAATCTGTGTTATTTGCCCAGTTGTAAGAAATGAGGTCAACTGCTGGCTCGTTGATATCTTTAATATTATTTTCAATATTATAATTCTGTGATTCTATGATATGCGGGCATTTTGATGCTACATGACCAGTCATTTTACAATTGAAGCAAGTTACTTGGTCATCAGAGATAAATATACGGTGATTTGTTCCATCGTAATTTATAAGTATGGAACTAGGCATTTTGGGCAAATCTTCTGCTTTAATGAATAATTTTCTTCTAAAGCTAAGTATATGGGCGTATCCTTCTAGTTGTATTCCTGCTCTGAGGCAGGTGATGGGACTAGTGGGAATAATGTCATGGTAGCGTAGAGCTTCTAAAATAGTACTGTTAGGAATATTATTGTATACATTTGCTAGTATGAATCGCTTATCTGGGTTATATAAGTGGCGAATATGAATTAATTTATTTTGTATTTCAATTGTCTTATGTTTTGATATTAGTTCGGTAACTAGTTCTTTGGAATTTAAGAAAATGCAGAATCTTTTTTTTTGAGATTTTTGAAATAGATATTATATTTATGAGTTTAACGATGTCACCTATCTTTTTTATATATTCGATTTGCGATACTTTATCTACTGCGTCGAAGACAATTGATTGTTCCTTTTTAGGGAACAGGCCATTGCCCAATTTCTCAGCGAATGTTGTTGTAGGGTTGTTGTTGAAGGTGGTAGGTATAGATTGAGGCTTTTGTTTCTGTTGGCTGGATAATGTTATATTATTGTTGATCGTATTGGTTGAGGTCTTAGATTTGTGTGCTGCATTTTCGTTTGGTTGTGGACTTTTTGAGGAGGTGCTTAGTTGTTTGGTAGGAATAAGTCTATTAGGTGAGGAGGGGGGTTTGGGTGACTTAGAGGATCCTCAGTTAGGAGGAGGTACACTGTGTTGAGTATAACTCATTTTGTATGGTGGTATGAAATTAATTAGCGTTATAATTAAATTCTTACCTTTAACGCGTACATGTTAGATTTATTTGTGGTGAAACCGTATGACAACGTTGTGATGTAGATAACGCACTGAACCTTAACTTACACGACTGTCGCTATCGGAGTGTGCCACGGGACTGAGCGTTATATTTGTAGATCGGTATAATGGGTGAATATTATGTCAACAACAAGACTATAATAATTATTATAAAAACGCGATGAGCTATTTTTGTATCCCAAAACGTTATAATCTAAATTAAAATAATATAATATTATGAAATTATTTTTTTATTTTACTACGTCATAAAAATATATAAAATTATATAAAGTAAAGATCACGAGACCGGACCGAACGAGACCAAATTTGAATTGAAGACGGACCAAACCGGACCAATTTTTTTTTTTTTTAGAGGAAGGGACCGAACCAAATAAAATTATAATACGCAAAGACCAAAAAAGACCGGACCGTGCAGAGCTCTAGTATATACACGATTCATGAATACCCGTTTTACCTGTTCGCAAAAAAATACATGAACGTTATACATAATCAAATACTCGTACATCACAAAAGTTCGACATAACTAAATGCTTTATTATTATTTTCCTTATAATACATATGTAATAATAATGCAAGAGTGTGGATCGAGTTTAATTTTAATTTCATAAGAAAAATAATACGTGATATGCGCGTTACACGTAATATATGGTTTATAAAAATACAAACATAAAATATTCAATTAAAAGATCACTTATTATTAACAATTTTGACCTGAAATTGTATAATAGTGAATCAATTTTTTTTTTCTTAGTTAGGTTTTTTTAGCCTAACCTAGCTTGGTGTTGTCAGTTTTATGATTTGAGTATTTGTAGAAGTGTGCAGCTTCATCTGACACAGTTTTTATCGATAGGTCGACTATGAATTAGGTAAATTGATAAAAATAGTTGGATATTCGTGATTTTTTTCAAAGCAATTTTTTTTAACAATTGAGTTTTTTAATTAGCATTAGAAACTTTTGCAGCACACAACGGCTGGAGACTAACCCAAGTTAGTGCTCTTGTTTTGCTGTGGGTAATACCCGGGTATCCACCAACCCGGGTACCCATTACCCAAAATGTTCGGGTATCCGAAAGTTTTTAATACACGTAAATGGTTAATCTAAGATATAGCTGCTAGGAGGAAATTAATATTACATTATAACTATACGATTATACAAATAAGACATATTTCCTCTTTTAATTTAACAAAATTATGGTTTTAAAATAAAATGTTTAGTATTTTTTTGAGTGCTTTTAGTGATATTGTAGTTTAATAATCAATTTATTTAAGTATAATGTTGAATACCATGTTAAAAGCTATTTTAAATCCTATATTAAAACCTTGTAGGTAACGGCTATAGTGGTTATAGTCATTACCTTTTATCTCTATAACTACACAGATAATAAGTAATCACAATCATATGTAGATTTAATGCAGCAAGTGCGGCAATATTATATTGTTATCAGATAGCTGGTCATCTTGTACACAAATTTTTGAGATAACTGTAGCCCATTGGTGAAGTAAATAACGAGTATACAAATCATAACGGATGACCAATCCATAAAGGGACCCGCAATTTTGTAAATCGGGTAATACCCATAAAACCAAGGTACCCGGGTGCCCGGGTATCAAGAGCACTAACACAATTCCACGGGAGTACAGTTTAAATTTGTTTTCATTACCTCCATTCCAATTAAGCTTTCAATTCATCATTATTGTTGTATTTCACCTAACATTGTTTATTATTTTTGAGTTGTTTACACAATGCGAAAAACGATAATGGAGATTGAAAACGTGTATTAGATATACAAAATTTTAGAAAATCATGATAATTTTTTTTTTTTTATTCATTAATATTAAGTAATAATAAACTTCGACTGTAATTTTATGTTATCTTTGAATATTTTAATTTTCATTATAGGAAAAAATCGAATCACATTTTATTTATTTTTTCGTGCGGATATAGTTTTATTTTAGAAATGTCATTTTTTCAGACACACCGAAGCCGAGGTAAACCATGCGGTTTTACTCGCTTCAACGGTAGAATCATATTGAAATTTGATTATTCTGTTTTTAACCAACAAAAATGATATTGTTTTTTTTCCGTCGCGTACGCATTTCGCAGCAGTGCACATGAGACCTTGTCGGATACCACGAGAGAGAGAGAGTGTGAGAGAGAGAGACTTTTCCAGGAGAGACTATCGAAAATAAAACGACCCTTGTCCGTACGCGTGTGCGTGTATATGTGCGTGTATAAATACGTACACGTGAAGCTAATGTATGTGTGATATATATATATATATATATAGACATTATAATATCGGAGTCGTTTATCGACCATTCCTTATCTTATTCTCTCGGGGCATGGCCGACTAGTGGTGTTCGGACTAGAAAACCCAAAAAGGGTTCGCACCGGACACATTTACACATACACACACACACTGGACAATGGCCAAGTCCCCGGACTGACAGCGGTGCGAAGAAATCGCCGTTGAACAAAAACACGAACTCTTACACTGTTTACTGATCCCGGTCTCTCACTCACTCTCTCTCTCTCTCTCTCTCCAGGGGCTGGATCGTATCCACCTGACGACCTGCGGTTTGTCCGGCGTCCGGCTCAATATCTTTCGGCCGTCATTATGCGGTGTTTACGCCACGGTTCTCGAGTAACGTTTTGCGTCCCCTTGGCGCCCCGTTCATTCGTAACCGAATCGCGTCGAACGTGAACACGGTTCATGTACTGTTGGCAAACGGAATAAATTATTACGTTATCTGTGCCAAAGTGTTTGAAAACATTAAAACGTTATGAAACCGCAAAAGTGAGCTTGATCATCATATTGTTGTATCGTTTGAAAAATTTCTAATCGAAAAACAAAAAAAAAACTAGACGATTAAACGATTTAAATCCATTTGAGTATACGTGTATAGTTATTTGGAGTACTAATCAGTGATTAGTATAAATAATTGTTCTCATTTATGCAATGAAACGTATTTTTGAAAACGTTGGGCACTTGACAATTCTCAATGACGTTGACGCGAGACGGATTTGCTTTGTACCATTACTACTACATGTATGTTGTCATCCTATTCGATGGTTCCGCGAAACTGTATACGTATGTTTATAAGCGATTTGGAACAACTGTGTATTGTGATCGTTCGCATGAAGACGCATTATGAATATTATATTAAGACTATTATGTCGGTTAATTAGAAAATCGCAATATCATTATTTTTTTGTAAGGCAGCACAACACCCGGATTTTTTTATCTCTATAAATCGTGAGGCCAATGTTTTTGTATATTTATTTATTTTTTAAAAATGAACATTGACCGACGATTTACATCATAAAAATGCGCTCATATCCATTTCGATACAATAACACTACAATTCTTTTGTCCGAACAAAATTGAACAAAAAAAATACACACACACTCATTATAATTGGTGAACACTACAAAAATTATAATTGCGCATGTTATCGTGTATATTACGATTCATGAGTAACCGGCGAACGAGTGGTTTGGGCGTTATATGCTAATCGTATGCAAATAAAAAAAAGGTCATGGAATTAAACCTACACGGATTCATGAAACCGGACGTACATATAAACGTGCGTATCTCCATCTTGTATTTGGATTTATTTCCGCCGAATTCGTTACCGGGGGGAGGGAAAAAAACAAACATTAACTAGCATTAAAGACTTAGCGCGGGATTACAATTTAAGGAAAACCTGTTAAATTTGCTTAGAAATTATTTGAGCTCTGAATCGAATACGTGCTAGAACTCTCGGTTATAAAAAAAATATCCGGAATATTCAACATATTATTAATAAGTCTTATCATGATTTTTTTATTTTATTCAATATTTAAAAAACAGTTATCATGGAACTCTGATTAAACACGTTACTGAATTTGTCTAGTGCGTTGTATATACCACAAATAAATCGACTTTAATTCTAAAACAGGGACGGGCACTGGTGACCTGCGTACATTTTTATCTGATCCGTGCTACATTTTCAAATAATTTCTTAATATTTAGGGTTTATTAGTATTTAATTTTATCACGTTGATCGTAAAATGTAAGTATTATATGTTAAACTCTATTATTGAACTTCAGCTAAATCATTAAATGTCTATAAATAATATATATTCATATCGGCATAGCTAATATAACTACAGATATTAGGCACTTATTTTATTGTATTGGTTCAGTCGTATTATTTAAAATAAATGCTAATTGTCAATTTTTGCTATCATAACTTTAGACCGCCAAATTTTAAAAATCTTAAAATTGGTCTTCTAGTAACTCTGAGTTGCCCATCCTTAATCTATATTAAACTTTACATTCTATTATCATAATAATTAACCATTAGACTTACTTATTGTAGTTATATATTGTATAGATTTTAATCAATATTATTAGAAAAATAATTTATTATTCTTTAATGATAATGTTTTTTAATTATTCTCAGTATTATCAGTAAAATACCAAATTCATCATATTCTTAATATCTATTATGAAAAATCAATATTTTAATCTGTATAAAAGTATACAAAAATAATATATGTGGTTAAAAGAAATTAAAGTAATTAAAGTTTTCAATAATACGTTTTATCTTTTATCAATATTATTTAATTGAATTTATAATTCACTGTTTGAGGTGCAAATGAATAGGTCAAAATCATTGAACCACATGATTTTAAAAATGTATAGCGTTTTATAGTTTAACTATAACTAGCTCAATAATGTTATAGACAATTGTTTTTTAATTATTTTTACGTGATAGTTGGACGGACGATCAATATTCTTGTAGAATTTCACATTTTCTTTTATCGGTTTTACTTGTTTTCCCAGCTTTGCAAGTATAAATTTTTTTCAAGTTTTTTTAAAACTCCAGTTGTTCAATAATATGAGACACTGTTAATAATTTACAGCCAAAATTATCTGTGATTTGTTAGCAATATTGATTATACAATGATATGCGAGGAACGTTGTAGCTGAATTCTAATTTGTTATTTTAATTTTGATTTGAACATGTTGTTTGTCTTTATCGATTTAAAGCGGATTATAAAAATAAAACTAATTAAAAAAATCATATCCCCTGGTTTTGAAAACATTATACAACGAAAATCGAATGTTGACTTTTTTACAGTGTTTGTTGAATGCACACACACCATAGGCATGCGCAGACCTGCCTGGGGTGTCTCCTAAGTGTAACTATACCTTAAAGTTAGGGGGCTTCTGCCTAAGAATTATTATAGTAATAGCAAATTAAATTACCTGCCCTTCACCCTATTAGTACTCGTTAGTAGTTATCACCATTTTATACATTAATGTTATAAAACTTAAATTTGTACATTTATTCTTCTGAGTAACGAATATTTTTGTATATACTTTTACCTTATTATTACTATTCGGCATGATACTTAACACAGTAGGTACATCACATAAAATAACAGAATAATTTGTTGGATTTGTTCTTTTTTAGTCAATTTAAGGTGGTATATTATCAAAAGAAGTTTTTGCTTGAAAATATAGAACATTTAGTTTTATATTTTATATTACGAACCGTAATTTATTTTTATCAAATATGTTAGAATAAATTACATTTAATTTGAGCAACATCAATTAAAATATAGGCCTCTTACTATTAGACTTAAATTTTAAGTCCCTTTTTATAACATTTTGGTGGGTGCCTGAGCATAACCACTTCCGTCCCCGTGTATACACCTACAACACACACATTATGCCGATCACGTATATTTTAACGTTGCATTATTTTTATACACTTAGACAAACTGTGTACTGCAGTTGTTGGAGCTCGAACGATCTAACAGGCGCAGAGGACTATCTGCCCAAGTCTCGATACCTGAAAGTGAACGAGAATTGTTTTCGAATTGAACAGCAAATGAAACATAATTACATACTATTATTTAGAATTCTGCTGGCGTACATGTAAATTTACTTCATAGATACCATTGAATATAATTTATAGAATACCGTACACCCAGTGATAGTGTTTCGGTTTTAATTATTGTTCATCAATTTGATTTTAAACGATAAACGCGTCATTATGTTGTACAACGGGCGCGTATAAGCCTAAAATGTTTGTGCGCCTCATCGGCAAACTATAAAGCGTCAACAATGATAATGATTATTTGGACATTAAACGAAATAGAATTTCGAACATCGTTTTGTCGTTGTCATTTTATTTTATTTTTTTCATTTTTAGCAATATTTAATTAATTTATAATATGAAGTATAGGATTATAGTGAAATAAATTTTGAAAAAATATGAGGCATAACATCATGTGATTTGGTAAACAATTTACAAGTATATTAATCATTACAAATTATCAATGCAAAGTGTGCTATATTCAATGTTCAAATAATCAAAAGTTTTTTAATTATTATTTATGGTTGAACACATTTTGTATGTTAAGCATATAATCAGATTTCAATGACCACCATTGTTACACATATACAACATGTTTTTCTTCAACCATAAAATAAAATACATATTTATATTATATATTTATCATTAGCATTTAAAGATATCTATTTCTTTTTAACCAACCAACATTTTGTTTATTCTATTATTATAATTATTATTATTATTATTATTCAACTAATATTATTTCTTACAATGTATGGTAGTTCTGCAACGATACAAAGCAATATTTAACACTTATTATTTTAAATATTTTAATACACTCTATTAAATATAAATCTGCTATTTATGTGTACAAATTTTTTGTTTTAATTGGAAATACTCGTAAAAACCGATTGTGAATAAATTTACACGATAAATTACTTTCTTTATGTAATACATATTTAATATTATATAAACTTAGTGGAATAAATAAGGTAGGTATGTTGTTAGGAATCATTATTGAATTTAGTTTATACTTGAAATGTTGAGCTAATTGCATTTTAAGAAAGCAATGTTTTCATTTAATTGTTCATTATACAAAGACATAAGTTATAAGTTTTATTTTTAAAGATAAAATAAAAAAAAATATTAAATTTCTTCTGAAAGCCAAGCGTTTGGAATAGGCGGACCATGAGTGGCGTGCTGAAAGAAGCAAAACACGAAAGGTACAAAGAAGACCTCGGCAACGATGGCAAGATAGAGTCAATACAGATATAAAAATGATAAACGAAACAACAAACATCAAGATTTCTACTGACTGCGAAATGTAGAGGGGATTAATAGAAGCTGCGAAAGGCTTTAATAGCCCATAAAATATTTTAAAAAAAGACATTCTTCAAGAGTATATATTATTGACTTATTGAACTCAAAATATTATACAGTACCTATATAAATTAAATTAGTATTTGTGGAGACAGTATTTCTAATTGGTTTGTGAAAATTAAAAATGGTTGGTTTCTTTCTAGGTTATGCGGATTCCAAGAAAAAATATTAAGCAATTTCTAATTTGGAATTTGGGTTATAAAATTCAAAGTTATAATACTGGGATACTGGGAATTTTAACTTCTTTTTTACATTAAATTTATAGCGTCACGTCTTCATATTTTTTAGCGGGATTTTTTTTATAAAGTATTTTAAAGTTTGTAAAAACATCAGTATCATTTTAAAATTTAACTTAGATTGATGATCTTTTCAAATTTTTCTGAAAGGTATGAAATCATATACACCACTGTTTCACTATAATTTTAAAAAGGAACTTGGATTTAAGGAACACGTATTACCTTAATTTATTTATTTAAAAATTGAATATTTTCATTCATTGTTGAATTTTGAATTCAATAAATACAATAATATAAAAAATACAATATTTTTAGCCATACGGACATTTGAATATTTTTCATTTTAGGAACATAATATATTTATTTGTATAAGTCAAAATTAAGGTTCATTTTTTAAGCAATAATCAAATAGTATAATTCTTTGTAAAATATTTTATCAAAAGCAATATTAGCGACTACCGGACTGAATTTAACGCGACTTCCGGGCTTATTTTTCAGTATTTTTCTTTGTTATAAATAAGCAGATACAATCGAAAAGTAACTAATTTCCGTGTCTAATTTTTTATTAGAGAGACACATTAAGAAAATTTTTGTTGCACATTACTATCCGAAAGTTTGATATAAATAGAAGATAACCGTCATTTAAAACTAGTATACATTTTTCAATTGGTTCCGATTCCAAAAATAAAACAAAGAATAATTTAATACAAAATTTATTTTTAATGTTTAACATAATTATTTAAAATACTTTTCCAAAACTCGTTTTATCTGTTCGAAACAAATAGTGATAATATTATTTTAGAAATATTAATGCCTAATATATAAACTTTACGAAAAATATGATTAAAAATTTCAAAATATATGTTTTTTGTTTAATGAAGTTTAATTATAAAATTATTCTTACGAATACAGAATAAATTAACACAATATAGAACTGAATTCTATCTAATTTAGTTTAGAACACGATGGTTGGTATTTCGTATATTGATTTAAAATCTAAGATAGAAATATAATAGACCGTACTCTGCTATATAATGCTAGAGTGAAATGAATTGAAATGAGCGAGTGGGTCAAATCGTGTGCTATTGTCTTAGTATCATGCTCGTATATTTCTTTTTCGATGACGATTTCACATTATTTTGTCTTTCGAAATAAAACTTGGGTGCTTTAAAGTTATCCAATTCGCCTAGAAAACGAATTTCTAAGATATTTAATTTAAGATATTTTCAACGAAGCATCGAGTACATATTTTTATACCTATATTATACAATAATATATGTTAATCTATAAATCAACTATTATAGTACTTGCGCAAATGTTTGGCTGTTTAAATATTAGTGTTCAATTTAACATGTTAATTTAAGACAGAAAGGCAAACTCAACCAGCCGTATCCAAAGGATGTAATTAACGAGGCTGCGAGCAATAAGTTTTCCCAAATCGAAGAGGACTCTTCAATTCCCACGGAGAACCTAATCAAGGGTGAAAATTGTGTGACGTACACACTTGTACGTGCACACATTGAAAGTTATGTACGAAAAAGAATCATACGAAACGTATCGTTATATCGTTATTAACGTAGTGTCGACCATATTTTATTGTGTTTTTTCGGTTTTCATTGTTTCTCCCCATCCCTTCTCCCTCCGGAGTTTCATATTTATTATACGTGTGAAACGTTTTTATGGTGTTTTTACCACCATCGCCGGCGTATTGATCTGTAGACAGACATGTGGATACCAACAGGAACGCAATTATTATCGTTCGTTAAACAACAATATAATAATAATATTCGATGTGCACTTTTATTGTACGGTTTATTTATTTCCACCGTAGCGTTGATCGGGAATAAGGGTTGTACACAACCGGGGTTAAAAACACCGTATTAAAACTATAGCTGCGCATAAGATGTACAATAAGTCTACGGTAAGTTTCTTCGACCCGGGGTTCGGAGCTCGCGTAGTGAGGTAGGAACGCGTCGGAAGTTGATATTAATAATAATAATAATAATAATAATAATAATAATAATATGTTCATGGATGTGGTACGCGTGAACACCATATTGGGCGTACATGATTTTCGAAGGTTTCGAGCACTTTGCCGTCCGATCAAACCGTTACCGTTGATACGTCGTAGTCGACATTCAGTGGCGAACGAAAAGGTGTAAAACGAAAACTTACCGTCCAGTTCACTTGTAAACGCACAATTTGCATTCGTTTTGGGTTTTGTTTGTATTTTTCATTCCATCGTTTGGTCGAACGATCTGCCGCGCGGAAACGTTGCGACGAACCAATCAGTGACGCGTCTGAGAATTCACCTCAGATGTAAGGGAAGTTGACTCCGGCTTCGAGAAAAAAATTACCGATTGTCTACCACTACGGAACGAAATGCGCGCGAGCGAAATCGTCTCCATTTGTGACGAATAATAACAAAAACGATATTGTTTTTCTGTTAACATGTTTATTAAGTTTTGTACCCGTGTTTGAGCCGAGTGCGAAAATTACGCACGTCTTATCAATCACGCGAAACGTTCCGACACGCAACGATCCGATGCGCGACGGAGCGTGTGCTGATAAGGCGCGCAATGTCGTACGGGCAAACGAACTGGTACCCATTGCGTCGGTTGTGTCCATATCCGCCATTTTTTCTTTTGTTTGATTTTAGTTGTGCGTATTTTTTTTTTCACACACATTTTTGTTGTTTTCGATCCATTTTTTTTTTATAATTCTGTTGTCTCGCGCGTTTATTTGTGTATCGGTGAACCGGACTTGTTACTACGACAAGTTATGCACGGAACCGTCTGTTTGCTGAACGATGTCGCGCGATGGTGGTCATCGAGGTAACTATCCTTTGATTATTATAATTTTTGTTATTATCGTTAAATGTTGTATTCATTCGTTGTTATTGTTGTTGTGCATTTCCAATACGGTTTTTATCAGATTGTATCATTAGGTGGACGCCTACATTTAGCAAATTTGTTCGTATTATATAATAATTTATGTTATTATACACACGATTAGGCGCGTACTGGGTCCATTTCCCCACCGGGAAACTGGATATAATTAGGGCCCACTTGCTATAAATACTAAAAGAAATGGTTTTCTACTTATTTCTTACACTAAGACAAAACTATAAAATAACCATAAACCTAAATAATAAACCAAATCCACATTTTGATTTAAGTTCTATAAAAATAAATAAATACACAACAATATTAAAACAATCATTTTTATTTAAGTGATCTTGAATAGATTTTAAATTAAAAATTAAAAATAAATTGTAAAATAATTCATTATACCCTAAAGCAGGGGTGGTGAACCTATGGCATGCGTGCCAAACATGGTACGTTGACTAAATTTTAATGGCATCTGCAAAAATTGAAATCATTAAATTCTGCACAAAAAACATGTATAGTATTTATTAAATGTTGGTTTTAAGAAATTAAAAAAAAAACAATTTATATATGTTTGAAAAAGTACAATATTTCTAATGATTTCATATTTTTCATCAACTTATATTTGTAAAAGCTTAGTCTCCATAACTATAATTAGGATGTTGATGACCTAAAAAACACACAAAAATGCCCTAAACACTTAAAAAAATTACCTTATTAATGCTCAAAAAAACTAAATGAGTAAATGAAAAAAAATGTATTTTTAAATAATAACTTTTATCAGAGATATGGGTTTGATAATGGGTGTAATAGTAATTTAAATTATGAATTATAAATTATAATATTAATAAATAATAGTAAACATTTACATTTTAAGCATTATATAAAATTATTAATTATTAAATTAGTTTCCAAACTTAGGTTTAACACTTACCCTAAAATCTAGTATTTGGTAAAAATGCCCCACATCGTACAAAAACTACGAAAACAACCTAAAAAAAGAAAAAATGATTATAAAATATTGAAAAATTACGTTAAAACACAAAAAAATATATTTATAGCTAATAATGTCTAAAAATGCAAAGTAAAATCAGAATATTCTGCATCAAGAGATCTTGAAACAAATTTTTAGCTAGGATAACCTTATATAGAATCAAAGGGAAAAAATGCAAAAGTCATCAACATCCTAACTTTAGTCATAACAAATTTAATTAAATCGAAGTAAAGAAAGGTTTTGATCGACGAAACAATTGCTGCTCGAGTTTCACTAAAAAAATTAATAAGAGCAATATAATAAATCTGCAATTTGATTTTTATTCTTAGAAAATATCATTTTTTTTAGGCACGTGAACGATTTTCAAAACCTTAAAAAGAAAAACTTGACTCTTGGACCAAAAAAGGTTCACCACCCTTGCTCTAAGGAATACATACCGAACTCATAAATAATATTTGTTGCATAATAAACATGAATAACATTTTTTTTTTTTACATATTATGTTACTGTCATTTTCCTAAGAAAATTTAAAATTATCGTTGATAATTATATATAATGATAATGATAATTATTAGGTAATCCAAGTAATATATAAATCATTTTAATAAACCGAAAGTCAGGGTGTACCGTGTACTCGCATGCCACTTTGTCATATCTAGTTCTCTTGTTATAATTCACTAAAATTCTAAATAAAAATCAAGGGCGTATTTGAGTTGAGGCCATGGGGGAGGGGCGAAACTAATTTTTCTTCAATACAAACTTAAAAAAAATGTACATTACTTAACTCATGTTCCTGTTGCTCATTTGAGTGAAGAAATAAAAATACAAGTACCAAACTGAATTAAATATTTATAATTATTATTAAAATTAATTAAATATTTATATATAATTATTATATTATATATAAATATATTATTAAATATTTATTAATTATTATCTTATATTTAAAATCTATTGTATATAAAATAAGTATTAATAATAACAACACAAATACGAGTAGTTCCTATATTAAAATTGTACCTTCAGTTTGAATCCTGTAAAAAACAACAACAAATAATCATAGTAGAAATAATACCTATCAATTATTTTTTAAAAAGTTTAAAATAACTAAATTTAACTTTTAAAGTACTTAATTTAATAAATATCTAAATAGAAAACATAAGGTTGGTAAGTAGTCAAATAACAAATTCCAAATTTATTTTTTTCATTTTGGCAAATTTGTTGATTGTTTCATCAAGGGATACAATAATATCTTTATGCACATACAGTAAAGCCAAACCTGTCAGTCTATGTTAGTCCTATTACCTATTCTTGATCACCATGTTTTCAATTTATAAAAATATATTTTTGGCCAATATTTGTAAGTTAAAGGAATACGGAAACTAATATTGTCAGTTATTATGATTATTATTTGGCTTAGGTGCTTCTAGGTCTATAAAATCCACAAATATGCATGCATTTGTGCACAAAAAAATGACTAAATATCTATGCTCAACAAAAAGTACCAGCTATTATTTTGTAAAAAAAAAAAGTAGGTGAATAAAATTATTAAGGACTTATATAGGTCTAATAAATAAAAAATACGAGTATACAATATGCATAAATTCGCCAAAAAAATTACTAAACTAGTAAATATGTGGTAAAAAAAGTTTTACTTACTTTAAATTACTTTATATTATCTGATAAATATCTCGGTTATGTTTATAAATGTCCTATAACCGTACAAATATCCGTGGAAGATAATACCACTATTCATTCCATAACCATAAATTACTGAATTTAACTGAAACTACAGGTATCTTTTTGGTAGGGGGCCCAGGCCTTATAATTTTTAAGAGGGCCTACCGGGATTTTTCCGGTATCTCGGTGGGCCAGTACGCGCCTGTACATGGTATACAGTTCACAACTTATTTGCCATCGACATAATTTATATACATAGGTACTTATTGTATCTACCCTTTATTTTATCCATTAGCCTAAACATTGATTTAAACCGGTAACAAACTAATCTGCGAATAGTGTAACAACCTATAAGGTAAAAAAAAAAAAATACATAAAATATGATTTCTAAAAATCTCTCAAGGGAACCTCCTTTATTTCTTATATACCACTAGAATGTATCGGCACGAACATCGTCGTGTACAGGACAATAAAACAATCCCATTCTGCGATTGTCGAATACTCGATACCGCAATAATAACAAGACGCGGGGCATATAAAAATATCACCTTCTCGTATAAGGACAAAGTTAACCCCTACGGGTAAATATAATATAATGAGTGTTAAAATTACATAGTTAATAAAAATAAAAAAATAAATAAATAAACGTATTGGAGTTGAATATTTATTTTTTATTTTACTTTTTTTTTTTGCGCTCATTACACTCGTATACGTTTCTACGCGTATAACGCAGAGTTTTCGGTATAAGTGTGTACGAGTGGGATTGCTGCCAAAGAGATTACACCTAAGGGGCGAAGAAAGAATATAATAAATGCACGTATTTACTACGTCGGAGAGAGAGACAAAGAGAGAACGAGAAGGTATTATTGTGTGGCGAAAAACCAAATACGTTTTTACGTCTTGGTTTATGAACCTCGCTGCCATTCAGTGTATCCCAATCATATTATTCCCAACGAGCGGTTTACGATCCGATGTCATTTGTGTTTTGGCAACCGAGGAAAGGCGAAACCATTTCACACTATCTCGACGTTGAGTTCCACTCCATCCGTTCACCCGTGTGTCACTCGTACGCCCCCGAAACCCGCCCGAATGAACTTTAAACAACAATAATTCGCGCGCACATCTTGTTCAAAAACGGATTAAGATACGCCTAAAGATATGTTATATTAATACATATATATATATATATATATATATATAAAGAAACGAGCTTAACTGCTCGAAACGCCGCAAAATGTGAGTGCTGATGAAGGGGAAAATGTGTAATTCCGATTTTTTTCGCAAAACCGGACGACAGTCGCCGTTGGCCACTCTTCAAATGATTATAAATCTCGTAAAAATCCCTAAAGGGACGTACGGAATTAAATGTTTATCACAGTATCGAAAATATTGACAAGAGCAAATACTCGTGATTTGATCTCAACGGTAAACCCGATAATCGTAAACGACAATTATTGACATTTTTTCTCGGTTTCCCTCTCTCACGAAACGTTAAATTGATTACGAAATATATTTCGTTTTTCATGAAATTAATTTATATGTATATACTTGTCTGAGCTTAATTTGATTGTGGAATTTTGGTTGTAGAGTCGCAAAAGTCTGTATTTTATTTTTATTCTCTTGAATTCTAATGAAATCAATAAACACGTATTACAGATATAACTTTACTCTCTCGTGTTTTAAACGATTGCGTTTCGCAGTAGTTTTTTCTTCTCCATAAAACAATTAAAATGTATTCGTGCTCTGAAGCTTAAAATTCGCAAAACTAAGGGTTGCAAAATTAATATACATATCATTATCTATATCATGATTTACGATGTAAAGATATATACGTTCAATTAATTACTAACAAACAATCCAATAAAAGTATTTATTATTTATATATTTTTAATTAGTAATATTTTGCACGTATCATACAATAGACAGCTGAAAAGAATTTTAAAAAATTAAAAAATTAGATTGTTTACTGAAAGTTGAGAATTCGTTTTCGCTTGTCACATGTAAAACCAATAGTTTTCTAATTCATTTCATAGTTAAAATGTTTACTCAAAAAATGGAACAGTCAAATTTCAAAGAAACAGCGGAGTTGTACATTTTACCAAACATTATATAATTTCATGGGTCTAATATTACAAATTCCTTTTTGACCTGGTGACTTTTTAGTCGAATCGTTTTGTTATAGGAAATATATTTTTAATAATTGTATTCATCACCGACGTGAATGTCTTACGTGAAAGATATAATAACTCAGTAAGAGAAATCCAAAAAGTCGATGTACAGAATATTTATTTTGTGGTTTCGTCCGCTCGGTTTGACCCCAAAATCGACTAATAGTAAACGAAATACGAAAATAGGAGGAGGACAATTTGCAAAATTTGTTTATATCATCTTTGTTACATTACAATATTTCACGCAATGGACATTTATGCTATGCCATACACAATTAGTGCTACCCATGTACTCTCCCATAATAAAAGTAATATTAATAATATTTGATCGTAAACTAACTGAAGGAGGGACCAATAATAGTGGTTGATTGGCACCGATCCGCATTTCCACCAGATTAGTATATTATTACTGCAAGGCCTCGCAAGCCACAATGTGTGCATACACGTGTTATTTTCGGCCGGGCAAAAGCAATTTAAAAGCCAAGTGGAACTTTTATAAGTTTATAACTTTTTATACTCGAAGGATTTTCGTGCAGTAAACGTGAGAAGTATATACCCCTTTGCGTACGCACACCGGATCGTGGTCGTTTCTAAAATGAACTTCTACCGTCATACTCAGCCAATCTTTCTTACTATTTTTCTTTTTGTAACTGTTTGTACGTGTATGTATGTGTGTGTATGAATGACAGGATTACTCACTGGCAACTTCTCAGGCCGAATGTCCCTTCAACCCCTCGAGACTATTGTCAATCGGTTTACTCCATGGTCACCGTATGTTTGCACATGAGGTTTTCTTAACAGTTTTTCCCATCCCTCTCTCCTTATTTTAGTGCGTTTTTTTCTCTCCCTATTATATATTTCTCTCCTTTTATTTATCTGTATCCATATCATTCATTGTCTCTCGTTTCTAACGTGTAAATTTTTATTCGCAAAAGTGTTGATAACCCGGTCCCTGTTGAATTCATTGGCCCGGTTACTTTCTCCGAATTACCAATACAGTTTTGTCCATGAATTTGTTTATCATTAACTTATTTCAAGATTCTCCGTTCTCTGAAGTTACATTAGCAAACTCTCTGTCAGTTCGTGTTGCCTACCATGTCAGGCGTGGCTTCAGGAACCTATTTGGGAGAGGAGGGCGTTCCTAGACAAAGACTTAAATAAAAAACACATAGTTTAAATAATAAACTCTAAACGTCTATTTTTAGTCTTACCAATCAATGATATAGTTTCAAATTAACAAAAGAAGGTGATCGTTTTTTTTTTTAATTTACCATCACGGATTTGTATACTTCTAGTTCTAAATAACATAACATATTATAGGCAAAAACCAGACAACTTCAATTAATTGACTTAGAAATTATTTTTAGAGATGAAGGAAACAATTTAAAAGTTATTACTATGTATAAATAATTATTATATAAATAAAAACTATAAACAACATTATTCTTATACATTTTATTTATTTTTTTAAATTAGTTTTTACTGTTCTTGAAAAGTGTATAGAAATGTAGTTATTTGGTTGTTGCATTGGACCCTTCAATTTGTGCTTGACCGTTTCTAATTTATATTTTATACTTAATTTATTGTAACCGAAAAGTAGGTACTAGTATAAAAATGAATAATATATAATTAAATAAACTCAAATTGACTGTATTCAAGTGGTCAGTTCCTGTTTTGGTATTAATTGTGTTAACATCATCTTATTTTCTTTTTATACCAATATTTCCATTTTTTTGTACTATTCTGTTGCAGATGTTCGTTCTTTTTCTATTATTTTAAATGTATTAATATTAATATAAATGAGAACCAAATAATTTGAAATATTAAATTATAATAATATACATACCTGCTTTGTAAACAAAAACTTGCTAAGTTTTGTTTTTGGATTTCTCATTTTGATTTAAGTAATAAGTATAATAGTATAAATACAGCGGTCAACGTTTAAACAATAAGTATGGAATATGGATTGACTATTGAGTATCAATTGTATAATATATAGTATATATAGAAATATTATATTAATCGTTATTCGTTGGCTATAATAATAAGTGGTATTTTCCCAAAGTTACCGCCACCGTCTTTGATAGTAATACATTAGGACAAATGAACGCAGTCGCTTGTATTTGACCGTGTTCAGAAACTTATTTATAGAAATAATTGGTTAAACATTTCTTATCGCACCATTTCAATCTCACACCGATAACCGATATTTATGCTACAAATTATTTATGGTATTTTATTATAAATTAGTAAATTACACCATGATACATTTTTAATTAATTTTATTATGACATACATACCTACACATTTATTTATTTTATACCAATTTCAAGTATTGATAGAATTAAGGAAACATAGATTTATTATAGAGAACTCTAAGACCTGGGGGAGCTCTCTAGACCCCCCCCCCCCCCGGAGTGCACCTGTATCATGTGGATAATGGACGGTATATTCTCCATAGAAAAAGTTTGCAAGAAAAATAGTGAATTAAAAGTTTAAATTCAAAGAATATATTTTTGGAAAATGGGTAACGGATATACGTTGAATACAATTCTTCGAATAAATGTCTATAAATCAATACATATTTGGTAAAATATATGGGGTGATAGATTGCGGAAAAAAGGTTTTATTACTTTTTTCTAGTTTATTGTTGAAAATATAATAAGTCCTTGGTTGTTGAAATAATTTCAACAATTATGCGAATAAAAAAATACAAAAATATTAAAAATTTAATTAGCTTAACATTATAGCTGGTTGAGTACCTACATAATTTTGATAAAAATAAGGTTTACAAAGAAATATATATTTTATGAATAAAAATTCATTAAACATTGTACATATAGATAAATTTAAATAATTTTGGGCTCTTAGTGGTAGGTATTCTTGTATAATATGTACTTTATAACGAGTTTTAATTTACAAAAAGAACGCTGTAGTTAAATTTTATATTTAATAATGATTTGAAACATTTGTAGTGTACTTTATGCGTTTGACTTTAAAATATTTGTTTTTGATGCTATTTTTAAATTTTTTATTTCTTCATTTTAAATGTTAAATTCACATTATAAAATAAAATTATTAGCTAGTCACACTTTGATAAAAAATATCTCTTCGAAATGACTACCTTGTGGATCATTATCATTATAATTTGATCCGTATCTATTCCGATATGTTTGTAGTATAAATAGTTCAGTATAAATAAAAATTAATTTAAAATAATATATGTTTACCTTGGTTTTTTAAATAAAATATAGGATATGAACTATAATTATACATAAAAATAAATTAAGTATAAATTATACAGACACTAACATGTTCATTTTTTCATGCCAAAAGTACATTTTATTTTTACTTTTCAACTAAACTTTAAATTAAGGAATCATAATAGCATAGTTCCGTTGTATCTATTGATTTAGATGATGATTATTTAACACCAGTGCAATATAGTATTACTCTAATTAATAATCAATAATAAATCGCGTTGAAACTACTAATGTACTATCCAGTTTGATATTTGAATTTCAATCAATTTATTTCAATAAGAAACTATTTTTAAACATTATTTTTTCATTTTTAATGATTCAATACTGTTTATGGCCGAAAAAAATATTTTGATAGTGTTTTTTGTTATAATCAATACACAAATGAAAAATCAATGCATAGAATATTTTAATTGACATAAAACAGACGAGGTGAAAAAATAATCATATCATTGTAGGCATCTTCCACAGTTTAGCCCACAAGCAGCGCGAACAATTGTATTTCTTATGCATAGATTCACGTTTTGATAATCATAATTCCTCAAAACAAATAATATTTGATCAAGTATGATTACTTAAACTATTGACGGTACGATCAGCACGGAAAAGTAAAGCGAATAAAGTGTACGTGGGCAATGTTCATCGTAAGAAATTTCAAATTTCGATAGCAGCATTTAATTATGTTAACGGAGAAAAGAAACAAACTTTCCCAGTTAAATTTCGACTCGATATAATTGCTATTCTTTTTGTTCGTGTATAAAGAGCGCATATTGATTAAGCACTATGTTGCCATGCTAAAATGATACAACTTTAGAGACATAATATTATTGTCATCGTGCGCATCTCACACGAAGGGAATTAAAACACGTATATCGTATACGTGATGGCAAACACTGTCACCAATCACTTCACGTTGGTCTGCGAAACAGAAACAATTTATCGACTTGAGCCCGTTCGATCCATACGACGACGGAAACTTATATATATATACATATATAATACAACACCTTCTATCACCGTTAAACACTCGATGATATAATATATAGCCGTATACATCAAAAAATAATAATATGATAAATATTAATTCTGTTTCCGTTCCGTTTTCGGCACGCGTACGCGATGTACGTAATGTACTACTCGTCTAATCTACAAGTGAAGTCAAAGTAGTGTTAATATTAACTTGGTTTCGTTTTCCACAAATGCACTTACACACACTCAGAGCGCTACTAAATTAACCCTGGTATACTATCCATATACGTTGTTATAATAATATCGCCGTATACACGATGTACAGGGTATCCCGCGAGACTTGACTAATTATTTAAAGTAGCGTGGCGTAATGGGGTTTCATTGTCCCGCCTGCATCGCCTTTAAATATGTAACAATCGTTCAATGTGCTGTATACGTAAAACGTATAAAAACGTGCATAGATCGATCGCGATTTCAGACAAGGTTTGTTCAAGAAACAACCTAGAAGCCATAACTGAATCAACATCCGGCGATGATCGCCCGTTCAAAATATTTAAAATATATAAATATAATCAGGGATCTACCTACACGAAAAATGAATATTGCTTACGGTCGAAAAAATTCAACCCTTTAAAACATTTGGTGCTTAAAAATATACTACGTGCTTACAATAGGTCGACGATAACTCATTTAAAAGCAATAATAATAATAGTTGAACATTGGAAAAGATCTAGGTTCAATATAACATTAGAACTTAAATATTTTGTTTATTGATATAATACTTAATATTTCCCTCTCCCCCGAGTATTTCTTGATCCGACTCCGATATAATTTATTAGCAATTCAAATAATGACAATAATAAAAAAATGTTGAAAATGTTCCTAAAATGTTGTAATATTTAAAGTAAAAATAAATCGTATTTAATTAATTTTTTTTTTTTTTATGTCATTCTACGTATGGCAAATATTCTGAGTGCAGTACGGAATTTCATAAAAAATAGGGCATGCAGGTCGTATGTTCTTCTCATACCGTCGGCAACAAGAGCCCATGTTTTGGTCGGAATTTTCACTAAAATTGCTCCGCATTATAGATTAAACACCCGTTCGGCAGTTTCCTTTGCAAAACACCGTGTAGCCAACCATTATGTTTAATGTTATCTACATGTATCGTAAAAGACAACGGTGGATCAAATATTTTTGGTAATTTTTTTTTCTTCACCTACCACTTCCAAACGTTATAAGAAAAACGTTCATGCGAGTTAATTCGTCCGAACTTTAATATAATGTGTTCCTCTAATTCTCGTTTTCAAACGTGTTTGTGTTTAATATATTGAAAATCATATAATCATAGTAGTAGTATATGCTTCCGGTAGTACTCTTTATGGTCCATAATTTTAATGACCGAACAAGAGTGAAAATGATAACAAATGACCGAATTTCGGATAGAACCTATTGCTAGTTTATTTTTTTTAAACCATACCAGACTGGAAATGTAAAATAATTTTTACCTATCTGCTTACATTTTAGAAACTAAACCGAACTGAAATGATTGTAGTTTAAGCCAGGACCGGACCGAACTAAATCTTCACCTATGTTTAAACGATAAGACCAGACCATGCAAAGCGGCTGGATCGTATACCGAATAATAACATCATACGTGAATTCTTGTTCAATATAAAAATGGTAATATCACCACACTTTCATATTAGAGGTTCAGTATAGTAGTAACAATGCAACATCATTTTTTATTTATAAATATAATTTGTAAACCATTTCGCGTATGAAATATTTATAAACCGTCGATTCCTTTTAATACTTATTTTCACTGCTGTTTTGTGTTTTCCGAATTCCCGAGTTTCATAATTTATGCAAAAATTAAGTTAGGTTCGGCTTAAGGATATATTCAACAAACACCCTCAAGAATAATGCTGAAAATATAATGTTGTAGATTAATATACTATTGTTATATTTTCCACCAACTTTGATAAACGGTATAATTTTATATCTTACCGCATAGTAATAATGATAGTTATTCTCCTGTTAATGAAACAAAAAAAAATGTGATGATGTTGCTAAAATAATATCCAACAATAATATGAAATTTTGGCGTTCATATTTTTCTTTATAATTCACGATAATTATATGTGTATACAATGCTGTATATTCTATTATTTACCTCGTTCATAAGTACAAAATTAGTTTGATGAATATTTATTTTTTCTTTCGAGAGTTTACCTCTTTAGTTGTAATACCAATTATGTTTATTTTAGGTATGTTAAAGAATATATGTTATATACACTTAATCGCACAAAGGCATAAAGTTAATATTTGTTTGGCAATCGTAAATCGTTATTGAAAAAATTATTAAAACAATAATAATAATGTAAATTACGTGGTCTTACAAGAAATTTACCTATACCACGTGTATTATGTTTGTTTGTCTTTAATTTTTCGGTAGGTATTTCAAATACGAGAGTATATATTAATTTTAATCAACAGCCGTAATGGTCGCACATAGTCGACTGAACTGCGACGCGCACAATGCAGATTGCATATAAGATACTGTTTTAACGAACGGAAAATGCGTGTATGGTTATTGTACATCGTTAAATGTAAATTCAATAGTTTGTCAAACGACTAGTGCGTACAGCGGTAACACGAGCGCCGAATGTGAAAACTATTGCCCGATTTCTTGATTCACGCTTTGAACGGCTTCGGGTCGTACTAATAATCGGAGGAGGAAAAAATAAAAAAATAAAAGATAAATAAATATTATCTACTTCTTCGACAAGATCGTACGTTAAAACGGAATAATAATAATAATATGAACGAGTTCAATATCCAATGAATGATTGTATAGGTATTTCGTTCCACATTCGTGTTATGTATATTGGATTCTGTTTCAATAGTTGACGACGAAATAACGATCGTAACGTACTATTTATTTCCCGTTAAGAAAATCTCGGAGCTGCACATCCGAGGTTAGTCATCATCCCCAGTGCACTGTTGCACACCCACCCTTACACCGCCGCCGCTTAAATCCCGGTACCGGTGGTGATCCACATGAGCGGACGTGATTAATTAGTTTTTTCCTCGTGCGTTTCTCAACGCAATCGAACGTGACCGACCCGCGTGCGCACTTCGAAGTGTCAACCGGAACGCCACTAAATGCGGTACAAACCGAATTATCCGATAGTCAAGATTAACAAGCCGCCGGAACGTTAGGCGTTTCACTTATGGTTACGATGCGACAAAAGCCGTTTTCCCGTGTCTGCGTAATATTAAAATGATATTAGTTTCCGGTTTTAACGCATCTACGGATATGCATCAGAAACGTTTCGCTGTTACGTACGTCTGTGACGTTTTCGTAGTATTTTTAAATGTTTGCACGTCTTATTCTGTCGTACGTATATTTTCCAGCATTTAATAAACTTGTTTTCGGTCCCCTGCCCACGAATATGAGAATGTTTCGCAATCATATTTATTTGCGCAGCGCTCAGCGTGTGCATGCGCAATAATATCATTACACTCAGATCGATGATGTTACGGTTTAGAGAGTTTCGGAAAAAAAAAACTTGTACACGATAAAATGTCTTGTAAAATACCACGTGACCCGTTATCGATGCGGCAAAAAATGTTCAATGTTCGCTTAACGTCATCATGTTTTCGGTTTTCGTAATTGTCATCGTCAGGCGAAAAATTAAACTCCGGTGTTAGCGCGCGTTCTGTGCGCAATACCCCGCGACCAATACCTATTGATATCGAATAAATCATCGTGTAACGACGCAAGCAAATCAAATAAAAAGGAAAATAAGAACCCGCGTGTAAATGGCACACTTTTTGAGTGTACGGGACGAAACTAAGCGCGTCGAATTGCACACGACATGCGGGATAAAGTAATTTTTATACACGTTTTGCCGAGAAATAAAAATAAAGTTTACATGCAAAAATACAAATGAAGTCCGACCATTAATCAGGTAAACAATTTCATAAATGGACCGGTGATATATGCAATTGAAAATGTCAATTTGTATTTTTTATGTAAAATAATGATGTTGAAGATGGAAAAGTTTTACAAACAAATATAGAACGTACCCGAATAATTATTATTTGATTGTTATTATTACACTGTCGAACAATGAGTGTAGGAGTAAAGTATTCGGATACAACAGATAAAGTTTTAAAAACGAAAAAGTCAAAAAGCTCACTGGGTCGTAAATAATGTTCGATAATGATCACCAAATGGTTCAACAAAGATTTTGTCGGTTATACATTTCAATACGGTCGTTTAATGCAATGATCCCTTTTTGTTTGCTTCACAAGTGAACTGTAGTAAATGTTCAACGACTTCTAGATAGGTATGTATCGCGATGGTTCAGTACAATAGACCGGAGATATTATACATCTTTAATAACTCAATCGATCACTAAATCATTAAAGTTTGCCTATATCGTTGTGTGAATACACATACTAAAAATTCCTAAGAATTTGTACTGAATTTCTTGGAGTATTGTTTTTATTTTACATTGAATTCTTAACATGAATGGGTGAGAAATATAAATGGTTTGTCGATATGATGTACTTCGAAGTTTAAATAATAATAAAAGATAACTCGATGTAGAAGTGTGTTGTAATTATCATTTTATATTTTTAGTAATTTTTCATAATATACCGTTTTATAGCGGCTAGGTATAAACCATTGTTATATCAATGAATAATTCCGTTTAAAAAAGTTTCCATGGCTTATATGTAGAGTAATTTTTGTAATGGTATTGAATTAAATTTAAAAGTATTTTTTAAAAAAAAAAACTATTTGTCCTCTCGTCCCATTTTAAACTGCACATTTCATTGTGAGCTACCCTAATTTGTCAGGTACATTTTCGTGTTTTATAAATTTCTACGATAACAATCACCTTTGATAAAATTCATTTTGACAGTATAAATGTTCTTTTCTCAAGATAGGCGTTAATTTAAATAAAAATCTGTTATAGGTTTGCGTAAAATACATTTACTTATTTGTCTTATTTTTAAGGTTTAACAACTTGTGTATATTTTAAATACAAGAGGCCGTTGTTTTTTAATAGAAGTCCGTTTATAGCGATTAAAATGTTCATTATAAAATAGGTATTATTCAATTTCATTTCCGTTTTTTTTTCTTATATCCCGATGTAGGTATACATTCATCCATAATTAATAGTTACGTATGTATAGTATATATATATAAACACCTATATTATGTGAATATGTAACTAACTTTAAAAAATCGTAGACGAATAAAAAAAAAAAATAAAAAAATTAATGCAGAGAATATAGACATATTAGACGTATCAGTGGAAAAGAAACAGCTAAATGTAATTAAGTAGTGAGCTTTACAGCTTTACCTAATAAAAATCCAATTACATTAGCTTACACGAACTTTCACAATATTCACTACTTTCGTACAAAGGTAATATATATTTATATATTTATTTATTTGCAAAATAATCCATTGTCGTTCTTGTTTCATTGATCGAATTTCCGTCGGTTTCGAGCAAATTGGATGTAGAATGTAGAATGTTCGCAAACACCCGACAAGAAAGTGGCGTGCAGTTGGATTTCGGTGGCGAAATTATTACGTTGACGTTTGAAATTGTTTAGCACGTGTGTCGTTTTTAAACAGTAATATATGATTTCTTACGCATAGAGTTTAAAAGTGATGGGAAAAGCCGAAAGACTTAGGTGTAAACCGTATGTTTCCTTTAGAATCGTGTGTTTCTCCTTTGCAGTCATCGCACCAGATTTAATTGATAAAAATATTTATTGCTACCGTGTTGCGTTCTTTGGCCGCAAATAATCGTAAAATAAATTTACAATAGCAATTCATACACTACAAACAACCGCTATGCTAAGCTATAATTTTATCTCTGACGAGTTTTCAACCATCATCGCAGCAGGAATATTTTGAATGAATTGACCTATGTGTTATAAGGCAAATCAACCATTATTATGTAATGTTCGCGTTGTATGGAGTTTTTCGTTGTAAAGAGTTTCGTTATAAAGAGTTTTCACTGTACATTCGATGTTATTAAATAGAGCAGCTTGCAAATAAATCGGTTTTTTTTTTAATATCATTCATTGAAATCTGTACGTTATAGTATGCCTTTTAATTATGAAAATATTATAAAACAGAAATATTCTTTAATTTAAAACGTTTTCTTTAATTCCCTGCTCTCAGCTAGCCTCCGTGGCGCAATTGGCTAGCGCGTTCGGCTGTTAACCGAAAGGTTGGTGGTTCGAGCCCACCCGGGGGCGCAAACTTTTTGCATATTTTTCTTACTTTATTCTACGTGCTTATGAATAATTTCAACATGAATAAAGGGTTTTAATCGATACGGTTACACAAAACATTAGAATTAATCTAAAATAAAATTTATTTAAATCATATTTTTATTTATATTTATACTTAGTGTACACTAAGTATACTTAGTGGATTATAATCCACGTTTCAAGATGATTTAATTTTACACACGGTTTCATGTTCATAAATTACATGTACAATTAATAAAAATAAACAAATTTAATTGTAGAATGATAAACTTAATAATATTGATAATTATAATTAATAATATAAAAAATTATATTTTATTTGTAATTGATTTGGCTGAAATAAATAAATATTAATAATATTTATTTATTTCAGCCAAATCAATTACAATTTAATACAAAACTTACATTAATAATAGGTGATTCCTGTACTAAATAAGCTATGTATCTGGTATAAAGATTTTATGGATATATAATTTTTTTTATAATACTTATTCAACTAAAGTATGACTTAACTATGACATAACATAATAATATATAGTTTAATAATAAAATTAGCATCAGTATAAATATAAATTTCAGTAGTAACTCATTTACTTAAATTTTTATTTGATAAATTTATGAATTTCTAATTCGATTATGTCAGTTTAAACTTATTCAACAAACAAACTAATCAAATGTTTTTAAATTTACATATTATCATATATGATGTTTTTAAGTATTTAAAATTTTATATTTTCAGGGAATCAAGTCCAAATAAATTCCAGTGGCATCATGAAAATTAATGTAGAACGATATTATTTAAACTCTATTTACAAATACTTTTTATGTACATAGCATTTATTGGGTTATTCTTAAAATAATTAGCATACCTATTAACAATTTCGTAACAAAAGTCAAATACAACTTATAATGGAATATTTTATAACAATTACTATTTTACCTTTAACATTCATTCGCTCCAATATAATTTTAAATTTTTTGGGTATCACTTTTCAACTGTAAGAGTGTATAATTTATGTTTTAAATAAATTTAAATTTATGTTTTATTTATTTTTATTGTTTTACATCAAGCGTTCTGAATTATTTTGAAGCAAATATTTCTGTTTTTAAAAATGTTCTCGGATTTTCTGGATATTTTATCTCGTCAAAATATATCAAAATATTGAAAACATTATCGAAATGATGTAGTTCATAATTAATGGTAATTCATGCAAACATGATACAGAATTTTTTTTCTTTATCAACTTAATATTAGTAATTATAGTAATAGTGTAACTTATTAAATTTCTGATAAAATAGTTGGTTTATTGTGATTGTACATACTATTGGCTATATTACGATAAAATTAGTTATTAATCGAGAAAAAACTAATATTTAATTACGTAATACTTGTATTTGTAATTTTCTATCTAACGAAGTATACCTATTGAACCTCGATCTAAATAATTTATGTACTCCTACCAATGATTCCAACGAATAACATTATTTGAAATAAAAAGTTCTTCAATACTGAAAGGCAAAACTATGGATTCTTACTTCGCATACCTATATAATATAACGCTATTGCTTTTTTAACCATTGAATTTTTATACTCATATTCATAATGATGTTTTCCATGTTACTGTTGTTTTAGTTCTTATTTTAAATTATTTATATTTTCTTAATCAAAAGTTTTTTTTTTAAGTGCTAAAGTTTATTGAAATTCGATGAATAAGTAATTTTTCCTATCAATATTTTGTTATTTTTAGGAAATGAAAAGTGTACATGCACTAAAGTATAAATAATTGAATTGTCTACTTGACATAATACCCATCACGCATTTACCACGGTTCGATGGATACATATTTTTAGGTACTAAATGGCTATGAAGGTCAACGTGGATTTTTTTTTTAATAAAACGTGGCTCTTTGTTTGGTTTCTTTATATTTTAGTTCCATGATACCACATTTTAGACTAATGAAATACATATACCACCTCTATCCTTTTTTTAAATCGGAAACTAGACGTGTAGAATTTAGATCACAGGGTGATTGCGATGAACCTTCCCCAAACATTCAAATATCATCGAAAATATACTATCTTTAAAATTTTTTTTGTTCAAAAGTAAAGTGTTTCAACTTCAGATGATGTGAGACGCTCTAATACATGAATATATCATGTATATATGAATGTACTATCGTGTACTTATAATTATTTATGAAAATACATTAGTAAAACATTAAACAATAACAGAATTTTATGGGATTTTACGCACTGTAGAATAAAAGTTTAATACGATTTTATTTAAAAACCATTCTATAAAAACGTATACTATACATATTATTTTAATAATTTAAATATGTACGTTGTTATTATGTGTTTATGTGTGACGACGTACATGGTGCTATTGGTCTGAGATAAAACGAAGAAATATATATTCAACAATAGACTTATGTGTTCGGCCTTCCACTTCGTAACTATCTGTCTTATCAAAACATTAATAATTATTTAAGTGCGCCGAACTGTATTCGTGTAACCCGATTTCTTTTGTTTATTTAGGGGTTTAGATTAAATTTATTATGAAGACAAATTCCTTTATGAGTCGAAAACCACTCTAAGTATGTAAAAAAAAAAAAGAAGAAATAAGTCTGAAAAAAAACAATAAATTAAACATTTGAAACATTGTCTTTTAGAGCTTAACTTTTTGGGGCCAAAAAATTCAAACGTCAAAATCCTAGAAATAACCATAATATTTTACCAATAGCCGTTTAGTTTATTCATCTAGTTGGAAAGTTACCGCGTTAAGTAAGCCTCGAACTTCATTCTGTGCGATTTTAACCGTTGAAGTCGAATGTCATAATTCTATACTATTCAAATGAATAGTGTCCCGGAACCATAAATAATCACATTATATGGTGAAATATGAATCTCCAGATTTTGTAAATTTTTCGTGATTGACATAAACTTAACCTCAAAATATGTTTACCTGATTTTTAGTATGATTGCATCACGCAATTTAACGACACAGATCCATGTTTTGTCGGATTTGTGTTATTAATTGACGAGTAGAGAGAAAAAACGACTATTTTTTATTTCTCTGAAATTATAATAAAGAATATAGTTCATTGTATTGGTCGTTCGACATAAATAAAACATAAACGTTATGTATTAAGCGTACCTATGTAGGTTATGTGCTTAGGTACACTGATAGTTGCTGTAAACATTTAATTAAATTCAACATTAATCATTTATGATTTATGATTCTCAATATTCTTTTTTTTTTTTTATCTTCTTTTTATTGACAATTTATTTTTACAAATAGTTTTTACAATACACGAGAAAACCAACAGTACTTACCCTGTTTTTAAGATTATAAATTATAAGAGGTGAAGGCATACTTCTTCTCCTTCACATCTACTATCATATTTTATAATGTACTACGATCTGTAAACATTTACTTACTTCTTGTTTTTTATTGTAACAAAGCTGTAACAATAATTAACACATGCACCATTCGATTAATCACCCTTAAGATTCGCTGCCATTATAATGTTTGTGCATTCGTTTATGAGCCTACACGAACGCAATGTTTGTTGGACATCTTATTCCAAAAACATACGATTTACCTCTGCCATATAGTCGTTCGGTTGATTGTATTATTATACCTACGTACGTACGTATATGATTATTCATAAAATGGCGACGGCCAATGATATGCAAATTTATATAAATTTTATACATGTATTATTATGATTATTATATATATATATATATACACATTCGAATTACACATTTAAAATATTCTGCTCTCATGGAGAAGTGTAGGTACCTTTGGTTATTGTTGATTATTTTAGAAGATTTATATCACATAAAGACCGCCGCCACCATTGCAGTTGGTATTGTCAGATTAAAATTAAACTCTTGGAGTTCATAGCGTTTCGTCATTCATAACTATCAAATTAAAATAGTTTGAACGTCTGTACGCGCAATGAATGGAATTCATTGCTCATTAATTACTTTGTGAATGCGTGCCCCCCCCTCCCCCGGAATATGCTGAATTTAAACGAGGTGTTTCAAAGAATCCGTTTCTGGTTGTTTTTTTACGTTTATTTAATGACTTAGCGTGTGTAGATTATAACTAGTTTCGTACAGTTACATTATTATAGTAATATTTTAAAATCCCATCATGATAGTAAAACAGCAAAAGAAAATAATTTTGTAAAAAAAAAAATAAATAAAAAATAAAACGTAAGCATAAACTTTGAAATTATATTTTTTCGAGTGACGCGTGTGTGTTCCGTAATACAGTATTATGATGTCGTTGAAAAATTAAAATCTCACTGCGCGCTATAGATTGTAGAGCAATTACACCAGTCGTTAAAGTGGATAGTGTTTTCAAATGAATCTTTAAACGATTTTTTTTCATTCATTTAAGGTGTACTTCGATCACATCATATTGTTTTACAACAACCAAAAATATATATTTATTATATCTGTACAAAATTGTGGGTTACCTTTATCTGCACTCGAACCTTACGGATTATCGTTTTCGAATAACAACACTCCGAGAATGCATTTGCGTTTTTCGATAATGACCGTAAACATGGGCAGCACCGCAGTTTCTTAGTTTGCAATAATGGGCTTAAAAAACAATGTAAGTCGTTTGGTTATTATTAAATTTTGGCAACGTAACATAAGCATTTACAATATGATATGCTGTATATTTGTATATAATTTTCAATTATTATATTTTTCAAGCGATAAACGTTTAAAATAATGTAGACTCGAGGCTAATGCGTAAAAGGATAGCCGTCGCCACTTCCTGTCGGTCGAATTTTATTATCGCATTTAGTGTTCTGTAAAAAATAACATTTGTACAAATGATCTCGGACACATCAGACCAACATTCTTGTCGCGTTCTCTCTCACTCTCGCTCTCTCTCTCTCTCTTTCCATTTCACTCCGTCCCAGTCACGATGGGAAATAATAGCAAAATAACGTACAATGTAATACAAAATACACCAACTCGTATTATAATATGCGTCTTTACCCGTACGGAAAAACGTAGCTGTGCATACAATATCATGCGTGTGCCCGTACGTGCGTAAACTTTTGTGTCACATTTCGCATACATACAGAACGCGTTTGCACTGACAATATATTGTATACGTTTCGTAGAACCTATTTAATTCTCGCGTAGTTCGACACGAATAACTGCGACCTGACGGTGTACGGTTTTATTTTTTACTCGGAAAATAACGTGTTACTCGCAGTCCGTGATATTATTATAATATCCCAGAATGCAATCGCTTTGGTCGTATATGTTCTGTATTGTAAATTGATTTCAAAACTCTTGGACGACAATATAGCACGATATCATATTGTTTTACGACGTATCATTCCTGCAGGAACGATGAATTATTGTGGTTCCGTTGATGTGCATGAAAAAACGTATCCTACCGAGCGTTGATTGCTGTTCTGGGGTAGATCTCGACACTTACCATATAAGTTATTTGACGCTTTTAATCGGCCCATTTCAATTCCTGCGCGAATTTCTTTCGCGTTCATCAACAATTTCATTTATACCATTGATAATCAATGATAATAATATATAGCTTTGTACCTACTTAGTTATTAAAATGTTAAAAGTAAAAAAAAGTAAACTAAAGCTGAAAAGTAACTGCTCTGAACATATTATTCAGAATAGAATTTTACTGTATGCTACATAATAATATAAAAAAAAAAATATAAGAATTATTAATTATATCTACAATAATGGCAATTGTAGACATATTATTAATTTGTATTACTTACTGAACAGTAAATTATATTCTTAATATCTTATTTTTAATTTATACTTCACGTTAAGTGTTGTGTTTGAATATAATATTGTAGAGGCATCAATTATATTTGCTGGCTCATGTGTCAAAATTGATGAACTTAATTTTCAAATGAACAAGATTAAGCTAATATTAAATTGAGATATTGCCTACAGAGCACTGCAGCAGGTATTTGAGCAGTGTTCGAGCTGGAAAAATCTTTCTCGCAACGCGTCTCACTCCACGTCGTGGCGGTACATTGTTCTACGGATGTGGTAATTATATCCCTGCGGGACGTTTACTCGCGTCCCTTTACACGTCGCGTCGCCGCATCGCACGTTCTCCGGCCATTGTATTGCAGATTCGACGTCGAGAACTTTCGCCCAACGCGAAGGAACACGTACGTTGCACTATAACGCCCAACCGTTCGTGAGAACACCTTCACGTTCGTTGTAACCTCGTTACTCGTACGCGTTCCCGATTTCCCGGTTACGATTCATTTTCACTTAGAGCTGTGGTTTTCGACTTGGGGTCGCCAAGAATAAAGTTCAAATACTTCTCATTTTACTATCACTGGTCACTATATCTTAAATACAAAATAATTATGCACTTGAAATTCAACATAGTCATTTCTCTAATACCCTAAATGAGTAATAGGAACGGATTTTCGGAGAAAACGTATTTTAAAGGGTCGAACAATATTTGGTGGGATGTGTAACTTTTTGGTTAACTAGGAACATTTTTTAATGTCTTCATAATAAATTTATATTAATTAATATCGATCAAAAACTATGTAAATTATAGTAATATAAATAAAAATAAGTATAATTATAACGTACGAAAATTGTGTATTTTTTCAATCTAAAATGATTAGGATCAGGATTATTAATTAATCTGATTTGAAAATATCTCTCGAGCCAGTCCGGTTATTCATCTAGTAAGTGGATATATTGAAATCGGAAATTATTTCGTATTCTAATTAAAAATGAAATTATCATTTTGATTTTTAGAACATTATAACTGGCTTATGAAGTATGTCAAATATTATTAATGTACATACACTGCATAAAAGGAATTTTTTTTTGTATAGGAATTGAAAACTTGAAATTGGTTCTATTATACGCTGACGGTAAAAATTATAAACTTAATTATATATAATATCACCGTATAATATGTGTGTCCATATTATAAAACTATCTACATGCGGTCTAAACTATTGCTTTGATGATCGTACTCAAATATTATATGATGCGTTGATATGACTGATAAGTTGATATTTCATTCATTAAATACGCATAATAATTATTATTTTTAATATACATCATCATCATCGATATAAATATATAAAAACCATATTTTAAGCCCCGGCTCCACGGGTAAATTCAATTAAAATAATATCGAATATTTCACAATATTGCGTTAGCTGATTGCGTGTCTGTAGTATTTCCATTTAAACGTTACATGCGTATACGGCTGTTCTGACCGTTTTCACGGGATGTCGACGTAATCTGAACATATAAAATATGTCGATTATTATGAACTAACTCTGTACGGTGTGACTAGCGCAATACGGACTGAAATAATAAACATAATATTTTGATATTTTTAAGGTTTTTAGACTTTGAGTAAAATAAGAAATATATTTACCACGATGTGTTTTTTGTTCGTATACAAGATTTCGATCAGAAGGAGGTTCCGATCATCAAAACCGTATGCGATTTTTATATAAAATGTTGTTTAGTTAGTATTAAAATAGATTAAAAGAAGTAAGTTTATGCGCATTATTCAACGGTTAGTTGAATAACTAACGTTTAATACTTGCAAAATACTGGTGAATTATTGAAAATAATATGGTAAACTTTACAACACAACGGTTTTCGAGGAAGTCGAATTTAAGCTTATTTTTTTAAAAAAATAATAATCGTAGATAAATAACATTTTCATTGAATTCTTATATTACCGTTTACCTTAGATTGTATAATTTTAAGAATATTAGTTTTTGAGCTATTTATAGAAAATTGAAAAAAGAGTTTTTTATGTTTTTCTTAGCTTTTTCAAAAACGTCAATAAAATAATTTTGGTTTGACAAAAAGTCTTAATATTTTACTAGAAAGTTCCTCATATATAAATATTGTATAAATATTACATACATATATACTTACAAATATATTATGGATGATTGAAAAATAATTAAGTTTAATAATAAAAAAGAAAAATTTCGAGCGTCTAAAGATAACATTTTGAAAAAAACGATAAAAAACATGAAAATCTTCTACTTTCCTGTAGTAAATTCATAACATTTTTTATATTTTTACTTTAGGCCTAAAAATTGAACACAAGGTTTTTCATATGTTTTTTTTTTGTAGAAAAAAAAAATTTTCTTTTATGGGAATTTGAAATTTTCAAGTTTCTTAAATTTTATATGGCCTTTTTTGTTGTAAGTAGAAACTCCAAAAGTTCAATCTACTTAGTTAAGTCATTTGATTTTTCTACTAAACCAACTAGCTCTGGAAATATTTAATGATCTACCCGACTTCGTTCACTTATCCATTATGATTTCATACAATTCGAGTAAACATAGTCATTTTTGATTTCGGGTGACAACTCATAATATGGCATAACTGTCATCGTAGTAGTGGAGTACGTTTTAATTTAAATTATTAAATAATTAATTTCATATAACGTTCAAGAATTTGATTTTTTTCGTTACTTTTTAGATTATTATATGTTTCATGTTACTTTTATTTTCGTGACGATGAAATATTATAATAATTTCAAGTATTAAGAATTGAGTTTTTTTTTTAAATTTTTTTTCAGTAATCCTCAATACACCTCGTACAACTTCATTACATTACTGTACAAAACCTAATATTTTACGGACTTCCATTAAATGGCGTTATACGGTTTAGCGCCATGGTTTAATATATCATCATTATTATATCACTGTATGCGAAGGATAATACTTATTATTTCACCGTCTCGCGTTGTTGATCAAAACGATCAAACTCTGTGTACGAATTATATTATAATAATATTATAATATAATAATATCATCTGTTACAATTACATTATTACAAAATGTGCGTTTTCGGTCTTTGTTTCTTTCTCTTTACGCGTTGACACCGTCGGAAAAGCAATAAAATAATATGATATAATAGTGTTGTACTACCGGGTGGTTGTATTTTTTTCCATCACCCCCGTAGCGTTATTAAAACACTTAAGTCGTACCAGAAGGTTGGATGACTGATGTAATGCTATATCGCGGTAACATTATAGGTGTGCAATATGCATGAAAAACAGCAAAACCATACACACGTCTTCAGCGAGGGCAGTTCAAATGGGACTTGTTTTTCCTGCTCGCGACGACTACTGCTTCCGCCGGTACCGTTGTGATAAATCCCTGAAATATCGATTCGTAGGTGGAGAGAGCTGTTGGGAAATATGTCGCGCGCGCCAACCATTTTGCACAGGACGTGATGTATATGTTGAAATAATAATAACGATAATAATAATAATTGTAGTAATAATAGTAAGGACGATAAAATAAAGTAAATAAAAACAAGAGGGACTGCTTAACATACAAAGTTTAGTAAACTCCGGAACGTGTTCGGAAGTGTATAATAATATGCTCTAGGTGTAGATACGTATTTTATTGATATTTTTATTACATTGAGCGGTGTGTACACTTATACGTATATATAGATATTGGGTTCCTCGCAACCGCCAATTGTTTTTGAGCGTTTGTTAATCACTATACACTGTACTATTATTCACGTGCTTTCATTTTATTTTTTTCCGTGTTAATGGCGGTATAATACCGAAGAATTTCATTCCGTACGCGCGACACTGCTTCTACTGCTGCGAGATTAAAATTCCCGTGGTATTCATTCTCCCCCCTCTGAACCGACAAACGTTAAGCTCTACAAAGGTTTTACTTTGGATTTTGTTTCGAGCGAAATTAAAACGATGTCATTAAACGTTTACGTTTGATCTTGGCTCCGATGTTGTTTCACTGTTAGCGCTACCGGTCAATAAAAAAGTGCAAAACACCTAAACAATAATATCCCCGTGTTTGTTGTGAACGAAATCCGTACTTAATCGTTTCGGCCGGCTGCGCGTTTCGATCGATCACGCAGTGTATAGGTCAAAATTTTCAAGCATGTTACGAGACTATCTGTTACATAAGTATTTTCGAATAAATATACAATGATAATATAGCTTATATCTACTTGAAATTTTCGATTTTCCCAAAATGTGTGTTTTTTTTTTTTTTTGTGATAGTTAGAACATTAAAAGTTCGACTTAAATTATTAAGAAATTTGATCTTTCCGCTACATAAACCATCTTTAGATATATAAACTGATTTACTAGACCTACCTCTTTAAATCGGAATCGTTTTTTTCAATAGTACTGGTACATTGGTTTCAAGTTTTATAGACCAATATAACAGTGTCATCCCTGTATCTCATCCGCCCGTGTAGTATTGCTTTTTTTTTTATTTTATTATTATCGTTAATATGAATTACAATAAAAACATTTTCTAGTTATAAACATAATATATTCGTTTTTTGTGTAAGTGATATATAATACGTGTAAATGATATTACTCGTTGCACTACATCAACGCGCAATAGCTATCCGCATAAAGGCAGTGTCTTTGTATTATGTACAAATATATCTCGTAGGGTTTAGGATAATATTTTATTATTATTACGTGTGCGTACATTAAAACTATATGCATGTTTCGTCGTGTAATATTTTTTGTGTACTTGGTTTGTGGAAATATAATTTAGAAAACATTTTTTTTTTTTTTACACTCTTATTGTACCAGTACTGTTTTATGTTTTGAAATATAACTATTCAGTCACATTGAGTTGACCGTCTCTGATCTATAGCATGATAAATACGACTTTTAATATCACCACAGGCGTATATGATACGAACAGTGAGTATAACACGGTGCTGTTTACTTACTCGTATGCCACATAACATATAGACACGAAAAGAAAATCAACAACAACGCGTCGTATATGTAATACGGATATATCTTTTTCATACGGTAAATAATCATGTGTAGCGCTCGTGTTTACTGACACGACAATATCTAGAAATTACGTTTCAGCGTGATGAGTGTTTGTATAAAAATAATAATAACAATAACCAAAAACAAGTCGAAGTGAAAAACTTATCGGGGAAAATAGCACAATGTATTTGTTGGGTTGGTCCCTGCGAGAAGTATTGGAAATCGTTTTTCGTTCGATCGCGACGCGTGTATGTAATGATTTCGATTTCGATGTAGGTAACTTTTGAATATCAAAGACATACAGTATACTAATCACTAATCGACATAGACATGGTGAGATGCGTATTTTCGTCGTTATTAAGCGTATAATCTATGCACACCTTCCGAGTCTGTTAACAATTTGAGGTAGAGACTTTTAGCGAGCGAAAACGAAAAAAGATACAATTTCGAACATTCTTGATCCGGAATAAGATTGTAAATAAATAGTACATAATTTTATTACTGTAATCGAAAGTTTTTAAGACGTTGCTAAGAGTATATGCGTTTACTTCTATAGAAAGTGAAACTTTTTTCTAACGTGGGAAAGAAACTATTTTTTTCGATAGGGTATTATTAATAACGTTGTAACTTTTTCGCACCAACGCTGAACATCCACTGTGTCATAGCGTAAACTAATAATAAATTAATAATAGTTTTTTTAAACGTTATTGACATTTCGCTTGTATCACAAAATGTAACATACTTCTTGAGGTTACTCGTTGTATCAGAATAACTAAGAAAAATAAAAATCGAGAATTTGCCTCTACAGAGTCTCATTTCGCATCAAGTAAATTATGCTACGATGAGAAACTTTTGATATATAGATTACTACTCAAATTTCGATAAAAAAAAGCTCTGTTCAAAATCTAAAACTAGTTCCGTCCGAGTATTATAATTTCTAAAATATTAAACCTTTCTGAAAAAAGTGTGGGAGCCTAACTTCTTAATTCCCGAATCAATCGCGTGTTAGCCAAACGTTTTCGTTTATCTCACGGTAGTGCCCTGCTAACAGATTTGCAACATCCCGCGGTCGGAAGTAAAATAAAAAATAATAAAAAAACTGCCTAAAAAAAAAAAAGTATACTCAAAAGTGATTGAGCACCTACTTACATTAATATTATATTATAGCTATATCGTATCGCGTTACCTTGACGACCGTCATTTGTTATTTCAGCAGTTACGTCGAAACAAAAAAATGTATATTATATATATATATATATATATTTAGATGGATTTAGGTACACGGACGTTATATTATTAAACGTTTAGAAACGGGACGTGGCGACTGTATAACACGTATGAGATTTTAATATTTCGTGATCTGTTTGTAAAAACGTAAAATCTTACCTAATAATATAACTCGTGTGTTGGTTACTACGAGTACAGTACAACATTATGGATTATAATAAAAATAATATGAATATCTAATAAATATAATAAGATATTACTCGCGGCGACGGCGACTAGTTTTTTTTTATAGAAGTGTCTTACATATCCTACATATTCGTGCTCCGACGATCAAACTTTTATTTAGATTACTTTTATCAAAAGTCTTTATTATTTAGTCTGGCATTGAAAATTGATCATGCTATTTTATTGTTTTCAACATTTATCGATTATAATACTTCGGATATTGTTCGTATTATTTAATTACAATGGATTAAAATTAAAATCTAATATTCATAACGTTATGGGTTGAGGGAAATTGCTGTTGAAAATGCTAGATAATAAAATCTGGATAATCCAACTACCTACGTTTTGTACAAAAATGCTTTTTTGAAGATAAATTATTTTTCAATCAAAAATTCTCATCTTGACCTGCTTCTGGTATCATAATTTAACAAAGTCCATGAACTACGTGATCATATAATTACCCAATTGGTGCGTTTTGGCGTACATTGCACAATATCTACTGATATTGAATTTAGAACGATGAACTAATATGAAATATTACGCCATAATATTTTTTTTATATTTTCAAGTTGCATTACTACTATATTGTTTCCCATTTTGAATCAAATACGAGTACACATGTTTGTTGTTCATTTGTACGTATATGTATACAATTTGTGTGTTTAATTTCCGGTGAACGCATCAAATTGTACGTATTTACAATCAAACAGTCAGACAGTCATACAAACAGTCACACACACACACACACACACACACACACAGTCACACACACACACACACACACACACACATTTAAAGAGTGATATGAAAGTGTTGGTATGATAATAATAAAAAAAAATCACATGCGTCGTATCGCCTAATATGTGTTCGGTTCAAAGTAGTGTGTATATTATGCATTTGGAAAACTTCGAGAGGGTCGGCTTGCGGTTTATTTTATATTTTATTTACCTTCAACTTTTTGTTGACAAACGAGTGACAGACGTCAGTAGTTTATATTATTACCGATTTTTTTATGTTCGTTTGTCGCCGGTTTATTTTCTATTTATTTTTTATTTTTATCATTTCGTTATTTCGTCCGAATGGCGCAACAGGCTGGTACAACTAAATGGACCTGCACGACGTGCAGGGGGTGTGAAATCAACATTGTTGTAGTCGTCATCGCAGTTATCGTCCCAGTAGACGACAACGACGACCCAAAGTCGTAAAACAAAAGTCCGGCGGCGGTTGTACATCACGGCTAGTAAAGCTTTGCAGTGCAGCAATTTAAGCGCGTTATTGACAAAAAAAAAAACGTGTGCAAAGCTAGTTTATACGCTTAAAGCCCGTATTGTTTTCCAGCAACAAAAACGACGACGATATTATATTATTATTGTTATGTGTCTTCAGCAAACTCTCTCGAACTCGAACTTTTATATGACTCAAAGAGCAGAAGAGATTCTCCGACGAGTTCCTTACCAAAAGTTTTGTACGATCCGGGAATTTGAGACCTGTACACGGTCCTCTAGAGAGGTGATTTTTCCACCGTAAATATTCAATATATTATAATAAATTACGTTTACCTTTGCTTGGAATATTGTTTTCTTTCGATACGATAATATTTATCATTATTGCCGTCGGACGTGCACCACAGATAACACGAATAACACTGTTGGCTTTTAGTTTTTTGTTATATATACTTAAAACCGTGTAATTTTACGTTAATTTTATGTCAAAAGAGCACACGGTATACCGTTGTGTTCCCTAACGTAATTGTTATCAAGTATTAAGTTTTGAATAAATCATCGCCACCATTTTATATCTATTTTAAATATGTTTCAAACCTTTTTTTTAAGGGCCATCAGAAAAATTTTAGTTTTAACATTAATTCAGTGTATAATATCATATTATCAAATATGACAGTAATTCTTTCTTTAGTTAGTTTTTTTTCAAAATGTTTTCAATATTTGTTTTACTGATATTATACATGTCAAATATTTTACCGAAACCAAAAACTGACGAGACAAATACCTAACCAAAAAAAATTAGTGATATGGAGTTATTTTTGTTCATCATATAAATTATAAGCCTCGATCAATACATTAATATGTACGAGTATAATCGATGAACGTATGAGCTATTAAATATATAGTGTTCTAGAAAAAAAAAAAAATTTGAAAAGTAACCCACATTGAACAAAAACCATTAGAAGTAATTATTTTCTTAAACCCGAGTCATCTGTCAATCAATATCCATGGATTATAATACTAATATTATTATACGTGTACACTATATTTTCACTTTAACACAACGAATACAATTAAAATAATAAAAATATTGTAAATAGCCGTATTACGTTGTGATGAATATTAATATTGGGTTTACTTATAGTATTAAACCGTATAATGAAATTACCATATTCTGTATGGTGTTATGATAATGATAACGGAAAAAAGTTCACCACACGTGTCCAAGACGAACAAACGTGCGATTTCTGAACGTTTCCAAGTAAATCCAACAGTTGTCATTGTCCGTTTTTCCAAAGTTGTACCGAATCACTTTTCATCCTCAGGCAGAACTAAAGCAATGTACCCCTTAGGTTGTAGAGTTGTCACACTCACTGCTTTTAATTTATATAATACGATTCGGAAAAATCTGAAAAATTGTAATTAGGTTTCTAGCAAAACAAGAAATAACATTTCTTAAAAATAAGTTAATTTTTCAATATTTTTGCGCTCACCAGCTTCAGGCGCCCAAGGCAAGTGTCTCGCTCGCCTCACCCTAGTTACGGATCTGCGTTTTTCCGTTTTCGTTCACCCGAACGCGATAAAACTCTTCGCGAATCGAAAGCGAATGTTCGACAACGGTTTTAGGGTTTATTGCGAACCAGACGACGAGCTCTCGTACACCGATGCGTGGCGCGCGACAATCGTAGTGCGCCACTGATGCAGAACTAATCGCTTGCGCAAATCAGAAACGGTACTCTTCGGCAAAACAGTGTAGCTCACGAACGCGTCACAAAGATGGGCGGTGAAGGGATGGTCGTATATTTCCAATGGAAAAGCCACGGTCGGAATAATTGCACGGGATTGCTTGCGCTCTCTGGCACAATACGCGGTCGCGCACGTGACCGTACCGTCGAGAACTGATAAACAACAAAGGATGTTCGCAGGCGTTTGTTTCCGTTCACGACGTGCGCACCTCCGCATTCGGGGCAACGTTCGGAGACAGAGCGGTCGAGGGTGGATCCCTGTTACCGCTGCCGACGTCGTCGCGCATTCTTTTTAACGTACGCGACGAAATCTGCGCTTTTTTTCACTTTCGAAACCGTCGAAGACTGATGGTGCGCGCGTATTATATTGTTATTATTTTTTTTTCCGTCGCGTACACGATACGTACACCATCTATTATCGCGTGCATCGTTTTCCAATGAGTAATGGTTATTTATTTATTATTATTTTCTCCCGGATAATGGAAGAGCGGCGGCCCTAAACGTTTTCCAGCCACCGTACTAATATATATATATATATATGGGTATGCGTGGGTGTGCGTATAAAACCGTATTCGACGCGTTGTTGTTGTTGCCACGGTCGCCACAACATACATTTATTTTATTTTTAACGGAAACCGTGCTCCCGCATCCTTTGTGCAAAACGGTGATAGTTTCAGTCCAAATGAGTTTTCTCGCGTTGATCTATCGGAATATCAGAAAGCAACGACGAGGGATGATGGGACAACTTTATGCAAAGTCATCAAAGTTTGTGTTCTACTCGCGCCCGCAGATGCTACGATGTATATGTATTATGTTTGAACTCTACGCGTTTATACACACTCACGTGCATATTTAAATCATTTCTATTGCAGATATACATTGCACATAGCGCACCACGATGTGTGGTGTGGATATCACCGCCGCCGTTGCGCCCGTCATCGTCATTAAATTCTGATGTCGCGCGTACGGAAATCGTACCCATAAACGTGAGCGCGTACGTACGAAGAATTTTCCCCGAAAAACTAATATATTTGTACGCATATGATATACGCTCGGATGGTACATAATAATCGTAGTCGTTTACGATACATCATAAACGCTTTAAAAGCTGAGCTTATGTACATACACTCTTGCGCGCGTATTATCGCCGAGTACCAGTCGGTACAGTGGGGCTCACCGGCTCGAACGCAAAGGGTATGTACGCCGCTATCGAGCAACAACGATATAATATTGACGCGTTGATAATTCAGACTCAAAGAGAAGTTTCTGCGATATCCTCGGAGCGGTATTTGACGTCAGCCTTTGATTTCAAGAATACCGCGTTCACATAAATTTAAGTATTATCGAATCGAACAAATCCATGCGTATTCAATTATTTTATATCAACTATGAATTAGAATAACACACGAGGGAAACAGTGGATCTTAGTATTCTTTACGAACATTATATGAAATAACATAACGCACCGAATAACAGATATTGATTTACAAACACGTGATATTTTTAATCCTCGGACTACAGATGACTTGTAATGTTTATTCGATTTTCAATAGTACGTGACAATTATTATATTTTTGCAATCCTTCGAGTTTGATGTCAAATTTTCATACAAGATTCTGTGGGTCCATCGTTATCTACGAAAACATTTTGCGGAAAGACGTTGAATCACGATACTGTGATGGCTAACATGATATTGTACATCATTTACGAGTACAATGGTTTTCAATACACATTATACGTGTAACTGCTAAAACTTTATCTTATACACCATCGACGAGCCCTTGTAAATAAATAGTGACTTTTGTCGGTTCGAATTATATACAGATTGCTAAGTTATATCGATGAAAATGAAAAAAAAAAAAAATAAACAACAAAACCGTCCTGAAAGATAGATGGTTGAAATACGTTCGAACAAATTCGTATATTGATAAGAAAATGAAGCCATTTAGAATTTTAAAAACTCTTTTATCAATTATCTATTCATAAATTTACTCCTGTTGGGTTTAAAGAAAAAAAAATTGAAAATCTTGCGGCCTTTAAATCATAAAACTCTAAACCCCATTATACTTACGTCCAGTCACCCATCTCCTCTGTAAGTTTCAGTAAATAAAATTGACGATTTTTTCACTTTTCCCTTATAAATGTAGTTTTAAACGAACAAATTAATACGACTACAATACGATAAATGCTTGCTGTTTTGTGTAAAATATATATACAATTCACAGATAGTGGTGGCAGTGACGGTAAATCAAACAAAATCCAGTAAAATTAAAAGATATGTAAAAAATACACATACTGCGTGGACGCGTTGCAAACCCTTGGTTAATATGAAAAGTTTTCTGTTAAAAAAAATACATTTGAATATATTGTTCGCCACCCGTACGCTGTGGACAGGTAGGTTATAATATATACGCCTATTATGTTTATGTTCATAAGCCTATATTATTAAAAATTAAATTAAAATCTTCATACACATATAGTTATTATATATGTATACGCGCACACATTCTTGATGTTGTATTATATTATCGTAATATAAAAGCGACGATGGATCATTAAAAATAAAAATTATTTAATGCGATTATTATTCCGGACACAATAATCATAATAAATATAATGGATCGCTGTTATAACATAACGTCCAACACAATTTCATATTGTATATATTGTACATACAGAGTGATATTCTTAACGTTTAGCACTCATTTTTTTTATTTCGGTTAACTTAATCGAATTAACTTTTTGCCAAGCATAATTTGAAGTTATAATTTATAGTTATGGGTTCGCTCACGTCAACTTTAAGTAATTAATCATATAGGATCTATGTTAGATTTTTGGTCTTGGTATCTTTTAGAGAAACGGTTTTTGAATGATACCAAAAAATATTTAATGCTTTTCGAAAATATGAAAAAGTGAAAAAAATGCATAATAGTAAAGAATAGTAAAAAATATATTTACCTATTTTGTTTGGCGCAAAGGTAGTGGTTGTACAGAATTACATGAAATTATATTTACATTTTTCCTCCAGAAACGCGTATTATTACGTTAAGCGGACGGAGACACGAGTGTCCTAAACGTTAAAAAAACTACACTGAATGCTATTTGCACAGGCGCACGTATATTAACCTATTTGTCTTAAACAAATATACGTGCATGTACATAATATTTTTAATATAAATTGTATTCATTCCTATATATATATATTTATATGTATGTATGTGTGTTTATGAGAGGGTATGTTCACGGAGATACATTAAGTAATACATACGGTGTTAAATATTATTCGTTTTTTCCTTTATACATTATTCTGAAATGAATTGCGTCCCGAAGTTATTTGTAATAGTTACTTCACGAGTTGCGTCATGGTCGAAAAATAAAAACGCCGTCAGGTCTACATATTCGTTGCATTGTAATGAGTCGTACGATTTCATGGGTACAGTTACGATAAACACGAGTACCCGATAAAACATAAAAAATATCAATAGATGTATTGTTATTTCACGTGAAATGTGTAAAAAGTCAGTTGCAAATCTTTGCGGTGTTCGATGACTGTTCGCAGTTGGCCTATTTAAACATTTATTCGTTGTCTTATATTCGCGTGAAAGGCTCAAGGATAAAAATATATAACACCATGCGTATTATGAACAGTGTTCATTTTAACTTACTTATATTACTGCAGTTCACATAATATGTATGTGATTCAAAATTAAATATATAATATATGTATTATGGAACATTTACAAAGTGGAAAATGTAAAAATGTAAACAAATCAGTGAAAAAGCCTAAAATGTATCTTATTATTTTTTTGAGACAAATCCACCCACTGTCGATTAAGTTTTTCCTACTTTGGCCACCTTCATAAACATTTATTGTTAATTGTTATTTGTGTGTGTGTGACATCAAACGAAATTGAATCGGGTCGTTTACCGCGATCCACGGTATGTACGAGATATCGTAGATCGTATTTTGTAAGTCAGCGGTGGAGAGGTGTGATATAACGCGATTATAGACGACCTTTGTTTTACGCGATGCGCACACTCACCAACCATTTTAGAGGTATTTCGTACATTTATATATATATGTTATTTAAATATAAATCTCGTGGAATTTCATTAAAATTATTCATTATTGTTCGGTCATGCAGCGGCCAGAATTAAAAAACGACGGCCCGTCGACGTTCGACTTTCGGTATGTGTATTGTGCGCGCGATCCTCCGTAATTGTTTATAACGAACGCTGATGTCGAGACCACAGCGACGGAATCGGAAAGGGTGCGCGCGCGAATTCAATGTCTGCGGGAGCCGAACGACAAAGAAAATGAAAAAAAAAAAAAAAAAAAATAAGAACACTAACACGTTGATTACTTTAAAATTCTGACGTTGTATCACAATATAATTCGCAAAAGTGTACCGGCGCTGCTGAAATGAGCACACTTACAGTCAGATTTAGTGATTTAAAGAGAGTGGGTGATAATGTTTTCTTCCGATTATTTTAAGGATGTATTAAGTAATTCATTGTACTTTTAGTTATTTTTTTCGCTCGTGTCTCGAAAACGATGTACTTTTACTATTTTGGATGACGACCAAGACATGTATACAGCATTTGGTTTGATGCCGTTAGTATCGAATAAAAGATGGGTAAAATATTGAATGGGTCAATTTTCGCCATCACAAACATAATTAACAATTTTTTGTACATTTATTAAAATGGAAGAAAAATTAACTGTGGTTTCTCGTTGTTCGTAGTAATTTGTCATATTTTACGATTTCTCAAAAATGATTGTGTCTAAAGTTAATATTTTAATAATTGAGAGAAAGTGTGCAATTATCGAATTCAAAAGTGCATTTAACACAAATATAAGGATAATGAGGAGTTTTATTTGTAGAAAATCGAATGTTGTTTCGGATCATTTAAGTAGGTATTAAAAATCTAATGTAAACCTTGAATTATTCAAACAAACTTTTGACGAAGGGAAGAAAAAATAAATTTTGAGAAATTGTATGGGATTTTTATTTTTATAATTTTGAGTCTGATTAGGATTAAATATTATAATAGTCAAACAGAAATATTGATTTAATAATATGTACATTAGGTTTTCATTCATAACTCCTAGTATGCATTTGTTAATTTTTATGGCAATAATGTAATTTTTTGGTACAGCTATTTCTATAACAAGAATTGTGTATAAAACCATACTGTTGATAAAGTTTTGATTGATATTTTTTTTTCTAGTTTCTTTATAACAAAATAATAGTTTTATTTTTTTGTCATTTTTTTATCATAAATACGCTGTTTTTCTTGGAGCGATAATCTATGTTAATGCGAGAAAAATTCTAACTAGAACACAAACAATATTTAAAATCAACTAACTCTAAAAAAAATTGAAAAAAAACGTACCCGTTGGCTTGCGATTGTGATGTTGGATTATAACTATATCACATTTTTGGTATATTGCACGTTTAAAAGTCGATTTATACATGTATAATTATTTATGTTGAGTTATTATAAACGAAGGCTAATGACAGCCAATCAAATATCGTTATTGTTTTAAGTTGTAATTCAAAATATTATCATTTATTAACAACATACTAACGCAGTGTCGTTCTTAATTGCTGATCCGCAGATTTCCAGTGATCGGCGAGTTAATGTTGGCTTGTCCACGGTTGTGCTCAAAGTAAAAATCCAGAGCGTGTAGGATGCAGCCTAATTTCGACGATATTACGAACAAAATATTAAGGTTTCTTCAGTTTTCTCATAAAATTCAAACTCAGCGGAATAACTAATTTAAGTAATTTATAATTAAATTATAATATATGTATGCAGTGTTGGAAAAAGAAAGTAAAACAAATAAATTTTATTGTGTTTCTTGAGAAAGTAAGTGTTAGTATTATTGCGTGTAAAATGAAAATAAATCATTAAATAATTTCATTCTCCGTAAGCATATTCATATAAAAAAGGAATAGCCAGTCCAATTTATGTTTAAGCTGGGGATACGTAGCTTTATACTAATTGGGAACCTCTGTAGCTTAATACTGTGCAGGATTACTGTAAGTAGCGTAATTAAGACGTAATTAATAACGTTTCGGACATTCGTTTTAAACGTCGTGCGCTTGAGTGTGCATAACTTTTGTACAATTTTTTTGTCGTTTCCTATTGACCGTATAATTTTACACCCGAATGATACCGTGAAGTGATCGTGTTATTTATAAAATCTATAAACATAAATTTGTGCAGATAGTTTTACATAAAACGAAACGAAAATATCGCTTGTAAAACTATTACTTATTGACGTATACCCAGAATGGTACGTCCACGTGTTGTATACCTACAATACCGCCCTCCCTCGAGTGTATATGTAAATCGGCAGAACCCGCCGAGTAATTTATTAATAACATTCTGATCGGCATTTTACAAGCCCGACCGAGTATCGTGTTTAAATTTTAATCGATAACACGCGAGTGTGGATATAAAATTATAATATTTTTACTATTATATTTATTACTTTAGTTTTTGGGTTTCAATAAATTTCACTAGAATAATAGTACATCGGCCGCCGTTTACCGACCATTATAGTTGGTGGTAATAATCATATATATAATAGTAATAATATCATTGCTACAACCTATACAGATATTCCTGTATGTGCGTGAATGTGTATACATGTGTACGTGCGTGCGCTACGAGTAAACTCCGGAAATCTGAGCGAAAACATTTGGACTAGTGCACGTCGCACGAGAATAAGATATTAGGTTATGTAAATATTTTGAACGAAAACACCCGATTACAATTATATTATTTTAATTATATATTATATATTATATATTTAATATTTTAATTATACATATTATGTATATGTATATAATACGTTGTCTGACAGAAAATTGTACTTCATGCACGGGTTTGGGCGGAAGGAATTTTAGAGTGAAACGCCTCTAAAAGTCAGAAGAAAATCGGTGTTCACACTGCTTACGCCGCTTAAGAATATGATTTAGGCCGGGTTGGCCTATACGGGGGTGCCCGTGCACAAATTGTTTTCTCCATGGATTCGGCAAACGAATAATCAACAAGGGCAGCTTCTCGTTTTTCACTTCCGAACAAGTCCATGCACCCACCCCGCGTAGCGTAATGTTCGTTTTTTCATTATTATTTTTTTTTATTATAAAATGTAAGGAGACGGGAGCTAAAAAGAAACCGATGATTTCTCAGAATCGTTCGTGAACTCAACGTGTTTGGAAAATTTGTTGTAGCGTGATAACAATCGCGTGGTTTCTCGTTCGCTGTCCAGTAGCGAAAAACTATGACGATCCGAGACAAATGTGGTCCGGCGGGAAAAAGAAAACGTTCGGTTAAATCGCGTGACGTTAATGCATGTACGAACACGTTACTCTCAAATGCCGATTCGTTCAACGGTGTGTCCAGGCTCTGAGGTTGGCCGAGGCGAACGGTATCGAACGGTATTCAATGGTATGCGAACGGTATCGCCCGATGACGGGTCCGACCATCCGGAACGCGTTCGAATTGTTTTTGGATTTTAGGCGCCGGCGAACGTGTCGGAACGAGAACAGCTGTCGACGAACGAAGGAGCACGGCTGTATCACGGTCTGGATTACCTACGCGTATCGTCGCAGCTAAATATTCAATAACGCGCCGTCGCTTCTTTATTTTTTATTTTAATTTTACCTCTTTTTTTATTTTTTTTTTTTATTTATATTTATTATTCGTACCGTTTAATTTGCCCGGGTGTTGTAATAAATTAGCACCGGAGGTATTGCACTCGGGACTGGATTAAGGACCCAAGATCCCCATGAAACATTTCGGAGGCTCTTCGCAGACATCTTAATATAGGCTGATGAATTATGATTATTATTATCATTTTTTTATTAAAACAAAAATCTTCTCGCGGATAATTAGCGCGGAGCTTAATAAATTGAAAAAAAAAATTGCAAACATTTCAGTTCGATTGAAATACGGGGACGAGTAAATGATATTGAATGATATTGCTGTATTCTTGGTCTTTTAAACTTGAGATCGATGTACCATTGTTCTCGATAAAAACGATACCGATTGAAAGAGGTCAAGTGGGTCAGTTGATGTTTCTAAAGGTGGTTGATATAGTATAAGTACCAAATTTCTCAACGATGTAGGTTGAATTATTAATGTCATATCTTTCTCGTAAAAAGAGGTATCTAAAATTTTGAAAAATTGAAAATTTCAAGTGCGTATTAACAGCAAGAACTTCATTAAAATATTTCGATACTAGAAAATGCTTTAAAATATTAATTTAATTCATTTATTTATAAGTACTCGGTAATTATTTCGAGTTACTGCAAATAATGTCTATAGGATAACAAGTAAACGATTGTTAATGGAAGCTCGTTTAACAAATTCGATTTTGTCAAAATTTCAATTTGTGACGCTTATAAAACATTCATTTCTCTTTTAAGTAAAATTGTTTTTTCTTACTATTAAATCCTAAAAAAATGTTGTATCCAATTTCTAAGAATTTAGTATAAAAATCGATAGCTTATAAATTTTTAACTACAAAATATAGTAAATTTGATCGTTTTGACAAAATGTAATTTTTAAACACTTGTAGAATTTTTTTTTTTTTTTTATTGAGCTGAATTATTTTTCATAAATAAAAAATATGCAATTTTTAACTGTCTGTAAATAGCTAATTTGTTTTTTTCAAAAATTCTACAATCTACAGCAAAAAGTGATAAAAGCGTTTGATGAAAATGTCTCATCTATAAGATTTAAAATTTTACGGAGTTACGATAAAAAATAAAAATAAAAATAAAATTTTAAACAGTGATATGACCTAAATTCTGCCACTTTCTAAATACACTTTCGTTAATTCTCATAATTATTATAAAAAGCTGTAGGAATATTTGTAAAATAACCTCCCTTACAGTACCATCTAGATAACATTTTTTTTTCAGTTATCATGTTATGACTATGATTGTTGGTGCAGTTCTTTTGGTCGAAATCGTGCACACATATATAAAAAGAAACAATCCTCCGATTCCTTGTTTGACTTCATAATTTCAAAAAATAAACGATTGGAGTAAAAGTATCAAATAATATAAAAGTGTTTTTGAATCACGTTCAGGTTTGAAAATCGTAAGCTATACGTACAATACGGATGTTACCTTCACTAAATGATGTTCGGAATATTTGACGAAAACAATTCAACAAATTATTTTGTTGACATAACTTGAAATTATGCACCGTTATAATAAATGTACATAACCCGTTTACTTCGATCACGGTATTTAATACTTAGAGCTCGCGCGTGAACACACACATATAAATGCCAATTTGACCAGGATTACGTGTACCTATATAGTAAGCCGCAACAACGAATAATGCGTTTTAATACTTACGTATGCATGTATACACGTATAAATTGTTAAATTATATTTCTTACTCGTGAAAGTGGGAAAGAGGCGGCGGTAATAGCAACATTAATAAAACTCGACACGATAAAATTATGAGTATGTATAACACGATAAAAAGGGTACATGTACAATAAACGGGGACTAGTTTACGACTAAACAATATTATATGTATACAGGGTGGTTTTTTAAACATTCTCATCCCACAAGCCTAAGTAATGCTTGTTTTTAAATTTTGATGTATAAAAAAGGTATGTGGTGACTATAATTTTCAATACACAGCTTGTTTTGTATTTTTTAAGAGATATCCCGTAGAAGTATTAAATTATGTTTTCCAGTTGGGAATACTATTTATTTCATGCAAATAACTACTTAGTTCATTTTTTTTTTCGGAGTAATTAATGTACCATAGTCAATATTTGGACTTGTGCTTTGAAAATAATTAAAATTTAAAGTTCTGAATAAAACGGTAAAATAATTAGAATATTGATATTTTCTTTTTGAATTATGCGAGCTCCGTGATAAGTATTTAGATGGCTTTCGCGTTAAATTAAAACAGTAGTGAATAGACATTACCCATAATGACAAAGAAGATATTTTACCAAATCCTGCCTAAAAAATTTGAACAATGTCGAAAGTATTGGACCGAATGTCTGTCATGTTACATCAAAAATATCAGAAAAATCAAACGGATGATTATTTGCGAAAAAAATGTTGATCTTATTTGAAAATCATAAGTTTTTATTTCCATAGAGTACCAATTAAAAAGAATTAAAGAACCATGTGTTGGAAAATATAATACACTACATAGACTTTCCACAAATAAAAAATTGAAAAACTGCATAATTTAATTACGAAAAATTGGTGAGAATGACTCAAAAATCACTCTGTACATGCGTAGATCGGCGATAAGGTTATTCGTAACAGTCGTGATTTGATAATGATAATTATAATAATAATAATAATAATAATAATAATAATAATAATGGTCAAAACACCTCGTACAGTATAATTGTCGCATATTGTACACGAGTTTAAATGTAGTTTTATTTTTTATTTGTTTCTCCTGATGTCCGTAAACGACACTTATAAACAATGAACGAATAATGTAATGAGAAAAAAAAACCCTTTTGTTCGGCATGCAGCTGCTGTAGGATGCGAATAAACAACGAGAGATAATATTATTATCATCATCATTATTATTTACACGCGTGCTTTATACGTATAATACGTTACAATAAGGATCCACTCGTACCATAGCTGTTGTTATGTTGAACTCGTCGTGACAGAGTGGTGTTAATTGTTATTGTGTATATAACATTTACGTATAATTTACACGTAAAATAGGTATATAGTATAAAATCAAACAATTCGACACTAAACGTGTGTGATATATAACTACCATAGCTAACCTTTTGCTCACTATTTTGCCTTGAGATTTCTCTTCTTCTTTTTCTTATTGTTATTATTATTATTATTATTATTTTTATTATTTTTATTATTATTATCATCATATCCGTTCAACAGACTGTATATACACGCACAATGTGCTTTACAATGAAAATAGTTTTTCTTCTTTTTTTTAAAAAAAATAATCATTAGGTAGGCGATGTGAAACGGGTTTTTTACAACAGGTGTTTTGTATTACGAAATGTTATAGTAATAATATCAAAGTGGCGGTCATCAAAATTGTGAGCTTAAAAAGAAAACGGCAGTCGTTTAGTTCCGCACACTTTAATGTATTACTATCGCCCACTTTCCACTGAAACACTTAGTTCAACTCTGAATGCTTTAATATTCGAGATTTAAAGTATTTATATTTGACAATAAATTAAGTGCCGTAATGCCGTTTTTTTTTTTCAATTAAGCATTTTGATTTTTTTTTCTTCTCTAAAATTACAATTACATTTGGTTTTTAATAACAGAGTTTTTTCTAGAAATAGACGCACACGCACGTGCTTATGTGTGTGTGTGTGTATGGGTGTATACGTGCATTTCAATCGTCAATGCACAGTGTAGTTTTCAATATTTTTATCGACCTTTTTTTTTTTTTTTTATATTAAATCTTTCTAAACAAAATCGTGAATTATTAAACTCAATAAATTGCATCTGTAACAATCTGTAAGGAAGATATAAGTAAAATAATATATTTTGAATGTTTTATATATTATAAAACTTGAGTTCCTGTACAAATATCATTGCACATTTATTTTTTGTTAGCGAATGAGAAATGCAAAATACTGTTTTTACATTAAAACTCGAAACGAATGGTCGTATAAACTTTTAATAAAATAATACAATATGAAAATACCGGATATAAATATACTATTTAATATGTTATTTTAGTTTCAATTGATTGTGTTGTCTAATTATAAAGTTGAAAGCCCTAAACTTTTTTTCTTATTTTTTCTGTTGTTTGAAAAAATATGTATTATTATTAATCCTTTTCCCTAATTAAATGAAACGTTAGATTCCCAATAAAGAAATTACCGTTCATTGAGATGGTATAGGACTTAAGTAGGATAAAGTATTGGTTGCCATATACAAGGTGAATTTATATTATTTTTACTTGAAATGCGATTATGAATCATCGCATTCGATAGACGTACAGATACCGCTTTAATTATATATATATCAATTATTTATAAATGCTTAAAAATAAAATATATAATAATATTAATGAACGTTAGTAAAATAAACTTTCTAATTTCTTTGTATGATTTATTAAATAATTATTAATACCTACTCAAAGAAACGTTTGAACATAACTTTGAGTTTGTTCCCAATTTCTTCTTTGCATCGGAAAAACTTCTGAAAAATCGAAAACGGTTTTCTTTAAAGTACCTGTCGAATGAAATTTGTAATTTATATGTAGTATATTAGAAACATTTAAGCATGCGCTTACCACCATTACTTGCAATTTTGATCGTCAAAATGGGTCGAAGAAAATAAAGATAGAGCATTCGAAGCTTATGAAAAAAAAATAATTATTAAACCATTGGTTCGTGTAATGTAACCCGTGTAAGACGGAAAATTATTGAAAAAAATGTATCGATCACCACCGAATCGACTCGCACTACTAAAACGAACTCTAACCAATTGTTCACGAAGAATCGTCCTTCCGCCACCGCCCTTGATTCACCTACTGTCTGCTCAACGGTTACGAAAAATATTTCGTCGTGAAACACTACTAGTTACGAGTTTGACTAGGCGTAGGCGATGGTTAAATGTTGTTGGACATAATGTTTAGCCAAAGAAAACATGTGTATCTTAGCGCTCTACTGAAATTCGCACCTTATTATTGTTTTGGTCCCGGTATCGGTGCGGAGTCAATAAAAAAAATAAAAATAAAAAAATAAAACCCATTTACGCGCTTCGTTACGACTGCCGTTCAAGTACGTGTATTATAAGTATACATCGGCGCGAGTATTGCTATCACGCGATACGACTATTCAACGTCGCGGAATTGATATTTTTCGTGTAATGCACTACGCCATATAGTAACTTGCATACATACCTGTATATATTACATTATAGCGTTGTATCAACGTCTGAAATCGAACGGGGTGCGTTAACGAGCGGAACGATAATTTTTCTGTTTTGACATATTATATTATTATACACGGCGTGCCCGAACCGTGTCCTGTGCATTATTATTACTGCGGTTAAAATTGTTTTAATATTATTTCGAAGTATTTACGGTACACGCGAACGGTAGAAATGCAACAGCAGGACTAAGGTCGAATCGTTGAAACGGGTTAACGGAAGACAATAGTATCAGTAGCACTGGGTTCAAGAAAATTATTAGGAAAAATTATATTAATTTAAAATTATTAATAAAAATAGATTATGTTTTATGAAAAATCGAAATCAAACAATATTATACTTTTAAATGAACGATTTTATCCTTACAGTTATTATAAAGGTATTTACATTACGTTTTTCGACCTATGTGCAGTTTGACCATAATCTGTATTTGTCTTGAGTGCTGTTCGATAGCAATTTAATAATAATAATTTATTTAAATGGTAAAATTTACATTATTCGTATACTTCCGGTACCAGTACGAGCCCATGTATGACCGCAGTAGATGGATACAAAGGATGATCCTCGGGACCTGGTGTCGTTTATACGTTACATTTTTTTTTCTTTTTAAAGTTTGATGGCCCTAACACACGTGTGACGTTGTTGGTCAGTCTATATAGAGCAGTGGTTCCCAATAGGTGTGCTGTGATAAATCTATAAATTTTTTTATAAGTACGTATTTACCAACTTATTATCGATATTCGAAGAAAACTGATCGAACCAATCGTAGATACATGTAATATTATTTATTGTAAGTAAGTACGTTGCAACCGTCTCGATCAATCGATTGTATTGATATATTTAACAATATATAACCATTTAATAGAGTAGAATGTAAACAGTGTACGTCAGAGATGGGCAAAATACATCGATTTTTAAAAAACATCGATGTTTTTATTCGTTATATCGAAACCCTACATCGGTGTTTTTATTTCGATGTATTGAAAAAAAATCGATTTTTTTCTTATCCGAAGTCCGATGTTTAAATAACGTATTTATTTAAACATTTTACAATTTATACATAACATACATATAACATAGATACGATTTTTCTTAAAACTTATTAAGGTAAACATCGATGTTTTTGTCGAAAATATCGATCACTAATATCGATGTTTCAAATATAGATACATTGATACATCGGAACATCGATGTATCAAACTTTTTGCTTATCTCTAGTGTACATATATAAATAAAATATGGTTCACATGGATTGGCGTGCCACGTAAACTTTGTTGGAGATGAGTGTGCCGCATTGTTAAAAATGTTGAAAACCACTGGTATAGATTATAGGTACCAAACTTTTGAGAAACGCGTACAGGACTTACGAATTACTTCATAAAATTTTGTTCTAGCGAATGAAATAATTAGTTTATCTCTTTCGTCGAACGCCGAATTCGAATCGTGTATTCTTGTATAAGACGATTATTTATATTGTTGAAATGTAAGCTATGATGTTCGGTACTTAGATTGTTTGTTCCTATCTTGAGACTTCACAACTTTTTCCTGTACTCAACTCAGGTCTACCACACGGTGAGGAGGGGATGGTTAAGTATACTTACCTTGAGCATACGGTGAACACACGCCTGATACCACTACAGTTTACTAGTGTACGAACCTAACAAAATCAAATTTCTCTCTAAATATTGTGCGAATCAATCTCGGCCTAAGATGCACATTGACCATGACAGCAGGTAAACATGCAACTTTATTGTTTATTTTATACCGTATAGTCTATGGCACGAAAAACAGTGACAGAAGTGCCTTTGTGGTATATACTTCTTTTACCTTCATACACAAAAAAAAAAAAAAAAAAATCATTACTCAAAACATCGTGTTCCAAAATGGTAAACCATGTATAGTATGTATAGAAATGAGGACGAAAGATTCGAAATATCGATGGTTAAAAGTACTTTATGTAGGAGATGTGTATTCGTAGCGCTGTATAGACAAACGCGTTTTATCGACACGTGATTCGAATTTTGCCGATAAAGTCGGTTATTTTACGATTCCAAAGATTGCACCGGGAGTACCTGTTCCGTACACCAGTGAGTAGCAAAATAAATAAAGATCTAATCGACAAATTATTATGCCATGATCCGCGCACGTGTATACTGGCCGAATATAGGTTCTTTTATAATTTTTATCAATTTAATAAGATTATAGTTGTACATTTTTCGTTATGATTTGCGATAAACAATCAAAAAGTCGAGCTACGTTCGGGCGGCATCGTCTTAGGCGTCGGTCGTTTTCTCTCTCTATCTCTCTTTCCGCCGGGTGTACCATGAAAACGTAATCTGGGCTCCGCCCTACTGACTCTTTGTACGATATAATTTATTCTAATATAATATAATTCTATTCTGTACACGAAATTATTATACAACCGATGGCGTTACCGTGGCTACCGCACTCGAATTTCCCGCGCGTCTATGTACACACGTATGAAATACTTATCTCGTAAAATATATTATTATACATTATTACATGTATGTAAATATAATAAGTACGGATTCGCGCGCGCGTATATACACGTTCACTTTATGAGATACGAGACGTTGTCTTTAGAAGATGGCGTTCGGCGCGCGTCGAGCATAGTAATAACAATTTCTTCTTCCTATTTTCCGTAATATATACCTATAGATGTACGCGAAATAATTACTTACTATTATATTGCAAAGAGTATATTCGTATGTTATTACTTATTTGGGTTATCATTACGTATACCGTTGCATTATATTGTCATCGTCGTTGCCACTGTAAACGAATACCGACTAATCAGTCCTCTCTTTCTCTATTTTGGATGCGACTTTGACGGTCTGAGAAAGCGCATAGCGGTCGGTTGATGTAAATAATCAAACGTCGCATAACTGATCTTTTATCTCCTGTAAAAGCAATCACGGTTTAGTTTACCGCCTCGCGGAAATTAAATACGAACAATATACACGATTTGGTCAGAGTATATTTTCGTCATTATTCATGTGGTTGTATGCATTTCCAATGTTACACACCGTATTATATAATCCATTCGATTTATAATTAAGAGAAATCCTGTGTTCCGTGAATTAATGATTGGAGAGAAAGTTATGTATATAAACGACGGAATGACATATATTCACGCTTTGAGCAGTGGACTCTGTATTCGTAAAAAACCCTATTATATCGTAGTAATAATTATAAACTATATCAACAATCGAAAAATGAAACCCCCTTGGTAACGCCAAATATTTTTTCTCAATATCAATAATCTACCGGTAGCATCATTCTTCTTTCGACATGCTTTTGTTTAACTATGTAATTTCTCAAGTCTTAGATACCATTTTAACTGTACGGCAGGGTAACATTTCAATCTCATTCAATTCGTTTGTATGTAGTTCGATAGATTAATTTCCCTCCTCCCCCTCAAAGTTAAAATATGAACAATAATATTCGTAATTTGCGCGACAAATACTTTATACTCTAGTCGAATGTATATGCCTCAAAAAAACACCGTCAAATACAGTCGAATTAAAACGTATTTGAGGATAAAATGTACCTATTTAATTATATCGAAATCCTTAATAATTATATGTTACTAACTTCATCGTTAACCTTGTAAGAACAGGTTCCGATTTTTTCGTTTGCGTGGTCGTTTTAACTTGTTGTTTAAATGATGTAAATTATATGTGTTTATTCATATTGTCTGAACAGCATTTTAATCAGAATAAGAATGTTTGTGTTCAAAAATAGTTTTTTAAATTATTTTTGTTGTTATGCTATTGTAGAATCGATCATTTTAATTATTGGATGTATAAATGATTAATTAATTGTTATTTTTAAGGGATTCGGTGTTTTATATTCAGTTATATTTTAAAAATGTACATAATTTTTTTTTCAAATAATTCGATAAATCATTTTATGGACTTTCGAACAAACTTTTATAATTCTCCGAGCAAATATATATATTAATATGTTAATATATTTATACAAAAACAAAAAGTCATGAAAATAAAATAACTCTGCAACAGCTTTCTCTGTAATTATATTATAGAATTTACTAATATTTTTTACTTCAAAACTTAAATTAATTTTATTGCTATTTTTTAATTGGAAAGAAATCATAATAATATTTATAACTGTATCGAAGTTCATATAAAATATGTTTTAATAAAATTATAGTGTTTTGCATAAAAGGTATATTGCATAATGTTTTTATATTTTTAAAATAGTTTCTTTTATTGCACATATAAGATTATATTTTCGGAATATAATGCATATTCATGCAATGTATGTATATTGGTTTAAAGTAAAACATTTTAGATTTCAAAAGTTGTGGTCGAGAAAAAAATGAAATGTGTTTTTGGATTTTGGTTATGGATTTTTTATTTTTATTATTTAAAAAATATCAACAATATATCATTTTTAGACTTTTTGGAACTTAATAACGAATCATGCGGAATTATTTTCTGTGGTATTCATATTTGTGACAATATCTTTTTTTTCAAGAGTACTACTATTTTAAAGAGAACTACAATTTACCCCAAATGAGCATATCGTGAAACTCTTACCCGACGGACCATGTCATTTTCTGTTAAGTTTTTTTATACAATCATAATTAAAAGTAAATATATTAAGTTTAAATTAAGTTTGAAAATTACAATATTTCAGCCGAGTTATGATTAAATTAATTTATATGAAGGTTGGCTTGGAACATAATATTTTTTTTTCTCGATCGATCGCTATATAACTCTATAAGAAAATTGTTTGAAAATTAAGAAAAAAGAAAAATTAACATCACAATGTTGAACTTTCAGTTTTGATTTCTTAAAACTCAACTATTAGAGTTACACTAATAATACAAGTTATTTCTTTAGAAAATAGTTTTCTCAATATTAATTCGGCATTTTCTGAAAACTAGCTCACAAGGCATTTCACATATTCCAATATTGCATGTGTCTGGTGTATCCATACTCAGATTGATGTTAAAATTTGTCGATTTTTATTAATGCTCAAACGTTTTATTTTAAAATTTTTAGAAAGTTTAAATTCAAAACGAAAATTATTAATAAATTTGATAATTATCCAATTGTATACGTGTGTGTTATAATATTTTTGTATTGTTAGCAGTATCATTTGAATATTCCAACAGTTAAATTAGGTAAAATGTGATCTAAGTATTAATTACCATAAAATATATTATCATATATCATTATAAAATATACTCAACCCGAAAGTTATGCTATTATAGTATTCGATCGAAGATGAATAAAATGTCCTGTGCTTCCAAGGTACTTGGCAAAAAGGCACATTCGACATCCCTGTTAATTGAACTGATATTATGATCTTGTTGGACGTAAGTACAATAATTGAATTAGTAAAAAAATTGAAAATAACTTATAGATAAACTCGACTACGTTGATTACAAAATTATGAGAAACAATGGCGTAAACAGGCTGGTACAAATGTGGCACTTGCAACACCACATCTAAAATGTGGTGGTGGAAAGTTATGTTTTTGCACTATCAAAAAATTATTGAAATTTGTTTACCTATAATATTATTATTTATTTGATCTACAAAATTTGATTGTTTTTTTTTTTCTTATTAATATTATAAAAATAAAGGTTTTACTGTTAAAATGATTCAAAATGTATTTGTTATTTAAAGAAATATATGGGAAAATATATAGTTTATTGGGAAGAATTTTACATAGAAAATTGGAAAGTTGATGTGTTGGAAATTATAAGTTGAGAATATGCCCCTGCACCACCAGATATTGGACCTAACCTAACCGTATAAACTATTGCTGCACATAACCGGGTTGCACTATCAGCTTGTGATGGTTTCTATCAAAAAAAAAAAAAAAAACTAAATAAATAAATAAATAAAATAAAAATAAAATAAAACACATAACGATTTCTGAAAGACGTGACGCGGGTTTTAGTTGATTTCGACCGCACGCGCCATTACATTTACTTAATCAATATATTTTTCGTTATTGTCACATTGGTTCGTCATCAGTGTTTGTTTTAGGGGATACGATTTAGAGGGATATTAGCCCTTGAAAAATGTATACATTTATCAATTACTTACTCCTGTGGCATACCGTATACCACATACTGCCCTCAAAATTTACGGTACCTCCCGGTATAGAAGGTCTAAAATAAATATTGTTCGCAGAACATAGTATTGTGTTTAAAGGCTGAAGAGGGAATGAGAAAACTGTGCCTATGTATTCACGTGCTTGAAAATCTTTCATGACCGTATTTTCACCGTGTCCGCGTAGTTGTATCCTATCGCAAGTAATTCGTTCGTGTTTATCCGGAAAATGCGATGGCGGCGTTACAGACGATTTTTTTTATTTTTTTTTTTTTTTATTATGGAGTTCCTACAACGTATTATGTATATAATGAGTTTTCTTCGATCTTATTGGTCCATGTTAGCGATACAGCAACGCGGAACTCATTACAAAAAACATAGCTATTGTGAGCACAGAAAGATTTGGCAGGATAGTGTTTCACTTAGGAATCAGTCAGTCAACAACAGTCAACAGTCTGAAAATATTTCGTTTGGATATGTTTTGTTAATTGTTTGATTAAAATTTCCTTAAATGCGTTAATCGGCGTTTAAGAGTCGTTGTTTGATAATGTAGTATATGTTTTTTTCATCGACGTTAATGAAAGAAGTTTGAAAATAACTTTTGTCTAGAATAGCAAAAGCTTCTTTTTTTTTATCACTTAAATGATGACCACATATAAAGAGTGTATCTTTTTCTTATATAATTATAATCATTTTAACGGTACAGTTTCCGGAAACAAAAAAATCAATAAATAGAAATATACCACGATATTGGATCAATAATAATATTCAAGTTTACTTAAACAGTCGGGTAATATGTTAAAAAACAAAATAAAACAGATTGATTTTTTCATGTAGTTAAGTCTATTTGTACAAATTTTATATTTTTATTGCCAAAAATCTCATCTTATAAGTTTTTTTTCCTCGATTAAGTTTTATTAAATTTTGCACATCGCTGTGGATACCGAAACAAATAATGAAGAATAAAATACATGTTCAACGCGTCCAATTGTTCGCTAAGGGTGTCACCGCGACAAATCGACTCGCAATTACTACCATCATCGTAAAAAATGCATAGTCAAAGTATATACTCGTTTGTATAACGAGCGCACAAAGGTGTTCCAACAATGATAATGTTATAAATTAACGTGCCCACGCGCGCGTGTCGTTCCTTAGACACGCACTTGTTTCGCACACGTCGTATTTCACCCCGTGAATTAATGACCATGAAACCCGCCCACAATGGTAAAAATATATATGAATGAATAACAATGATGAAAACAATAAAAAAATGGGGGGGGGGGGAAATCGAAAAATTTCGTTTGATTACTGGTTTATGAAAGTAATACGCTGAAATGTATCGCACAATCGAACGTTACATTATTGCGTACGGAAAACTGTCGACGAAATCGCATGTTAGGTTAGAGAATAAAATATGCTGTGATTCAGACAACGTTTTTGTGCGTACTTTGTAAAACGTTGGCCGAGAACTGCTAAAGACAGAACACATTTTTTACTCGCCATTTCACTGAAAAGTAATAGGTACAAGATTTTTTTCTTTCCGTAAAACGAGCAACGCTTCAATGACCGACCGGTGTCATTATAATAATGTATTCGTTTCCAATGTCGGTATGGTATTATTACAAATCGAAATTGCTGTTTTTGTTTACGTGAGATATACACTTGTCAATACATAAGTTGTCGACACGTTGGTGCCACCGTTGATTTATAATATTGCGATGGGATCGAATAAAACGTCCGCCTAAAACAGATTTATTCCGTTTCACCAGGAATCTGTTTTCGACAGGTATATCATATGGATTCTGGTGAAATAAGAAAAAAGTAGTTTTCATTTGTCTTATAATTGGTTTTATGACAGTTATAGCTGTCCAACTGGTTACTTGAGGATTTAGTCAAATTATGTGACGCTATAAATTAAGTCACATTTCAGCAAATATTACATATTATATTCGGTATAATATGATATGCAAATAATGTGGGTAAAGATAATAACTGTTCCGAGTGCATTGGATACTTCACGGCTACTCCAGTGTTGTATTTACTAGAAAATAATTGTTTAAATAAAGATAACGAACATTTACTTGGAAAAACGTTACAACGGTTACAACAACATGAAAACAGTTCTTTCGAGAACTCCCATGTCACTATTACCATCTCGACCAATATGAACACGGCAGCAAAAGAAACGTAATCCAGAGACTTGAAGCCAAATTCAAGCCCTCTGGATTACACTACAACCCTGTAATTACATCTATAGTTAGAGGAGGTCAGAAAAATGACAACATGACCCTTATAATGGCTATAACTCACAAAACCAATTACTGATGCCCGAGTCCGTCCCGTTAGTAAGCACATGCAATATGGCGGCACGCCCAGAGTTTGCTAGTTGGTACGACACTCGGCTTATATACCGGACGATTCCGATAGACTAGCACCTTCTTTAACTTTCTCAATCTTATTTCTTCAATCAAACTCTCAACCAGTATTTAAAAAAAAAATAATTAAAGGACTTCCAGAACGTGGACAAGTAGCACAGTGAATTATTTGCACAAACTCGTGAGCAGCAACCCACCCGGGCATCACCTGTCTGTACGAATTGGCGGACCAAGGATACCATCACCAAGGCCCGGAAAGCGTAGAGTCGAATTGATCACGCAACGGCGGAACTCCTTCCCTCTCCAGCCGCTTTTGAGAGTCTGCCGCTTCCGGGTACGATTCTCCGGTAACAGTCACTCTTGAAAGCTAAAATTACCGGTGGTAGATCCCCCCACTTCCAAACATTGTACGACACCTCACTATCATTTATTTTAACTAGGGTAGAGCCTTGATCCGTCGTGGAAAATACGTCGAACTCGGTAGCCCGTCTTCCAGCCAGACCATAGCGAACTTCCAAAAATAATTAAACTTTATACTTATACAATTGTCTAGAATTAAATAAAGGAAGCTAATACCGTACATATAGGAGAATTTATTCCAATCAAAGGAACAGGCAATAAGCAACTGTTTCAACGTTTACTTGTTTTCCGGCCATTGGATTAGTATAGAATTAAATAGAAACCTATACTCGTATACGGCTCGACCCGCAGTGATCATAAAAAAAAATTAAGCTAAAACGACAAGTAAACAATTAAAATTCAACGATAACAATATAAGTGGAAAAAACTCTATTCGAAATGTAATTTGTAGTTCAGTTTATTAAAAACCATGAGCATTTATTTACACGTTGTACACACATATTATAAATAGTATACACTGTGGAATAATGATCACACATGGATGTGTTGTAAAATTAATTAATCAATTAAATGTTTGAAAGTGATTACGGTTTTAGATCCCTGAATGACGTTAGATGATTGTAGGTTGCCTCGGTATTGTTTTCCATACTTATTGATAGCTCTATATTGGATTGTCAAATGTTAATTGTTTGCATCTTTTTATTTATTTATTTATTTATTTATTTTTTTTTTTTTTGAATTCGGGAACAAGGGTCGAAGCTTGCTGAATATAAACATATACAACAAAATTACAATAATTCAGATGGTTGGCCTATTAATTGCACACACATCATGTACGATGCAAGATCGACCATGGCGGTGCAATAACCGTATGATTTGTGCCTATTTTTGCGTTCATTATCATTATCGTCCAGTAAATTGAAAACGAGTGTTATCGGCCATCGCCATGGAGTTCATTGTTTCTAGTGCACTCGCGTATTGCACACCGGTGCCGTATTATGGCTTATAAAGCAACGCCGTCATGTCCATTCCATACAATAGTAGTTTTATTGTGTTTTGTTTTTTCATATTTTTCGTGATCATTAATAACTCACGCGAACGCGAGCATTACGGCTCAGGCTTATGTCCGGCATAAGGGTGTGGACGAGGGCGCCAAAGGGCTCGCAATCGAAACGTTATTGTGGCGAGAGGGTTAAAACTCTCCAGTCATTGAAGGTCGTGTATGAGTCACGCGAATCCGAGTGTCCGTCTCGCGTTTTTGTCGTCGGTGCGCATTAATGAATAAAGTATATATCATCGTGAATCGACCACGTATATATATATAATATGTATATGACATTATGACATTTTATATATGTGCGTGTGTGTGTGCGAGAGAGAGAGAAAAAAGTGTGCGCAAACGTACGTATGCGAATAAGACAAAGTAAAAAAACCACAACGTTTTCGGATGACTTTGCCTTTTTTACCCTCTTGCAGCTTACTCACCCTTGGCGCAAATGTGCAATAGTCGATGTTTCAAACACCGTGAGTGCATAATGCACACAGTCACGACCATGACCACGCTCGTTTGCGTTCGTACTACTATATGTGGTGTGTGTATTATTATTGAAGTTATTGTACGTATATATAGTATATGTACTAGTGTGTATTCGTATTGCACGCTAATAAAAGCACCACACGACTTTAGCAAGCGCGCGTATCCCATTGTTCACCCCCGCGGCGATATTTTTTTCTGCTCCGCTGCCGTCAGAGGAAAAAAATATTCCTCGTTCGCACTCCTCTGCCCCGCTGCGCACCGGAACCGTTACAAATCACGATGTCATAACTGCAATATTATATTGTATAATATGATTATAATAATAACGCATTGATGATAATTAATCGTTGGCACACGTGTAATCTCCTGAGCGGAGACGTCGCGCACCCTGTGCGTAGGCGCAGTAATAATTAATAATAATAATAATAATTTGTTACACCGGTGATAGATAATATCATAATATTATTAGGATTTCAAGCCGGAAGACATTTATAGTTGTTCATGGGTGAGATCGTGCATGAGTTTACGGAGGAAAAACATTTTGGGGGTTGCGATTTCCGGAGAGAATTTCCAAATGTATAGTATAGTGTTTGAATGACGGAAATCATAAATGCATCCCCGAACAGGATATCGGTGGTAACTAAATCCATTAGAAGAGGAGAACGGTATCGACGTCTCGTGGAGTAAACCGACTCGTGGGCATTTATCATTATAACATTTCATTCGACGAAAAAAAAAACGAGATTATCCAAAATGTTGATAGGAAATACTGATCTTTTGTCAATTATACGTATGCGTGACAGACGACGACAGTAATCGACATCATCGTTCAAAAATCCGTTTTCCTAATCGATTCGTAATCACTCATGCTGTTATATAATTTGCTATATGATCAAAAGTTACCATCGGTACCAAAACCAAACGAATTGTTTATGATAATTCTATGTATTCGGATCGCACTTTTAACTAGTTTGACTTTTTTCTTTCTTTTTAATTTTAATTTTCAGAACTTTATGCTTTGCTACCTTATAACGCGTCGTTATATTGAGCTCACTACTGCCTAATACACGAACTATACCTACTATACAAAAACATAATCGGTGTGATTGAAGTATATATTACTGATTTATGATAAATAGAGTTCATTTTATTTGTTTAGTTAACCCGTATAGTTAATTAACTGTTCACGAGCTTATATAACTGTAACATAGTAATGATTCTTACCGAAATCAAGTTCATATTTGTTTATTAAAACGAAATGTCTACAACCAATTATACTCGCGATAAAATCAAAAAATTATTTTGTAGCTGTTGTGTACGTTGACCGTTAATACGATTACGGTTTAATTGATAACATCAAATACGTGTATTAACAAGTTTTATATTTAAAAAACGATTTAATAACTAATTTAGTAATTTACCAGGAAGGAGTTGACGAAAGTGACGAAATAATTTTGATTAACTGTAATAAAATATTGTGTAAATTCATGGTGGATTTAAATTAACATATCTTGTTGGTCACCGGTACATAAAGGTTATGTTATTCTCAGAGATTTGAACGTAGCCGGTTAGACGCTGTATAGTGATCGTTATGACTCATTTGATATATTTCAAATATGTCTGGTAATTATTCAGTAGATAATATAAAACGTGACCAAACTAAGGGTTGGATCGACCATGCGCGTTCTATACTTTAACAGACTGAAATGAGCCGACTTTTATATCCAAGTTCCGGTTCGCTATCCGGAATCATCGCGGTACAACTCAAACGTAATTCATATGCTAGTGTACACACACAGAAGACCACGGCGACGTTATTATAATGCTATTATTATTATTATTATTATTATTATTAATATTATTGTTACACACGTAAATCCTCGACAACCAAGGACAATCACGCATTGGGATTTTTATTCTCAAGATATGGGTCACACCCGTGCCCGACGGCGGCTGTGTCCGCTAACAAGTTTAGGGAAATGAGCTTAGGTTTCGCACCGTACACATTTAAATGAACAATATGTAAAATACATGTTAATGAATGCGCGCACCCGTAACACTTACCACGCCGAGACGGAGGATATTATTATGCGACAAGTGCGCGTCTTTGCATTGTTGGACTTCTGCAGGTATAAACACGCACACTTTGTATACATATATCGTTAATCAAATACATTTGGTTTGCGCGGGCCGATCGAAATCTACACCGTACACTTGTCGATGCGGTACGTGCGTCAAAGCTCGATTTAAATCCATCTTCGCAGAACGGCAATAATAATATTTATTTGCACGTACGTATGCATTTTTTAATTTTGTTCCGATTCTAATTCCAAATATCATTACGCCGAATCATGCAGCCGATCCCAGATTTTTTGTTATTACAGTTATTATTTTTTTTATACGATATTTGAAACGAGGAAAAATTGAAGTTATTTTCCAAACAAATAATTACTCAATCGGTTGTAGTTTGAAAAAAAAAACAATTATAAATACAATATCTGGGATTAAGTCCAAATGGGTACGAATAATTTTTTTATGGTAACGTGATAATATTCCGGTCCGCAGAGATTTATCGTACCCGTAGGATTTACAATTGTTGACTGTACTTGCGGCGGGAAAAATGTATGAAACCTAAAAATAAAAAGTTTCGAATATGTGTAATGTGTTGTAATTAATTATACATTCATTATTATTGAAACACATTACTTGGGATTTTTCGTCGTGCACTTTCAGCTTTACAGTTTAATATCAAAACCTACCAAACAAATGTATACATGTACATAAGAATTACTTTAACAAATATGAAATATTTTAAAAGCTTAAAAGCTTTAGTTTGGTTTGGCAAGAAAGGAGCAGAGAATTACTATTAGTTTTATAATTATGTGTATTTTTTTGGTCGAAAAAACGTTGTTTGAGAAAATAAAAGTGCCTTTAAAGTTTTACTGCACAATTTTCATTAGTAATTTATCTTTATCGTGAGTGAAGGTAGAAAATACTTTTGCAAGGTATTCATGTAACGAACGCAAAATATTGAAGTAAATCAAACGTTATGTATACATTCGTTGAGTTTATGTATACATGGTTTTCTTTTAGGAGCTGAAAAGATTTTTTATTTGTTTTAACGAAAAAATGTTGGTGTCGAAAGCACGTTTGACCCTTTAAAATAACACTTACACGTACTAAAACACTGTTTTTTGACCGTAAGTGAAAACGCACGAAATTTTCAATATTTCTTCATTTCTATCGCGTAGATAACACGTATGCCGACGGGGGATATTTCAACGGGTTACCAGGTACTTCATACGAAAATCATTAAACAAATGGTCTTCAGCAGAAACACGCGTGATACTAATTTGACCGTAAAAAGCACATTATATTGTTACGCATCAAAATAATGACAACAAGAAATTATTGAACGTGAAAGAACTGATAACATAACATTTACAAACACGGTGTATGCTCGGCTTAGTCGGTCGTGTCTCGATCGGTTCGCACGCGTGCATCCTATCCGTAATAGTCGCAGCCATCGCACGGCCGATAGGTTCTGGTGGCGGACGACCTACGAGATGCACCGCCCTTCGTTCGAGTGTCCGGAGACTTGACGAGGGGTTCGGTCGGTTTCGACTTGGACTTTGAAACGGCTTTGGTCTTCTCTTTGGTGGTTTTTGCGGTGGTGGTTTTCACGGTGGTGGTCTTTGTGGTGGTGGTCTTCGCGGTGGTGGACTTCGATGGTTTTCGGCGGTGTGTCGTCTTCCGACCTTTTCGTCCGGTGGTCGTCGTCATCGTCACGTTGTTAGACTTTCCCGCAGTCGTTTTTGAGTCATTAGTCGTCATCGTCGTCACTTTGTCAGTCGTTCCCGCAGTCGTTTTCGAGTCATCAGTCGTCGTTTTCATAACGTTGTCAGACGCTCCCGTGGTCGTTTTCCAATCATCACCAGTCATCGTCCCCGTCCTCGTCCCGTCATCATCAGTCGTCATCGTCCCCGTCCCGTCACCATGATCCGCCGCCGTCATCGTATCGTCCTTCGCCGTCGTCATCGCATCGTCCTTCGCCTCCGTCGTCGCATCGTCGTCGCATGCCGAGTTGTCGGTCGCGGTCGAATTTCTGTCGGCATCACTGCTGATGGTAACATCGTCTTCCACCATCGTGGTGACCGAAGCATCCTCCCCGTCGACGGCTCCCGTCGAGTTCGTGGCCGGCTGTTTCTCATCCGTTTCGGTGGTACTCGTCGTTGCGTCCGTTGTCGTCGTCCCGTTCGTCGTCATCGTCGTCTCGTTCGTCATCGTCGTCTCGTTCGTCATCGTCGTTGTCGTCGTCGTCGTCCCGTTCCCGGTCCCGGTCTCCGGTATCTTCGAACACTTTCTGATTTTCGGTGACCACCGCCTGGTGGTCGGCTTCGGCGTGGTGAACTTGATCTTGAAGCACCTTGGCAACTCGGTCGGCTTACCACCCGAACTCCCATTGACCGCCGTCGCAGACATCGTCGTTGTCGTCGTCGTGTCCGTAGCTGACGTATCCGCTTCGTCTGTCGTCACGTCTGCGTGGGTCATTATACAAATTTTAAAAGATGTTACGAAATTCAGATCGACGGTTTTTGTGTTTTATTTGGATTATATTATGCGTAGTTTGGGAGGGCAACTTCGAGTTACTAATGGAGACCGGTTTTCAGACCTTTGGAGTCTACTGGGACTTAACGCAAGAATTAATACCACAACCTAACTTATACTTTATAAACGCAACATTTACTCAATATTTTATCGAGTATTCACTACGAATTGTATGTGTTCGATTTTAAAATGTAACGCGGGCCAAATCAAAACCGTACGCCAGATGCCAGTTGCCATCCCTGATATATAGTGGTGGTTCGCGATTGTAACATCTGATTGCCCGTCGATGATTTACTCTCGTATGCACGTATAGACAATGGAAAAATTAACGGCACGAGGGGGCGGGTGTTCTTAAATTACAAGGGCTGCAACATTTTAAAACCTTTCAAAAAGCAAATGCTTTTAAATATTGTTGCTGAAAGAAAAAAAAAATCGTATTTAATGTAAAATTATAAGAGATATTAATAGATCAGTTCCTATTGTTCATAATTTTTGTAAAAAAAATTATTGTGAACCCAAAAACACCGATTTCTAAATATTATGTCCCATCATCAATGCATTATATTATTCAATTATTACAACACATTGTCGATGAGGGTGTATTTAGAGATGTTAAAATATAATCCGAAATATTGTAATACTTACGCGCCTTCTATTTTATTTATATTTATCGTTCGTTGAATTTGCTTAATCGATGATTATAGAAAGTTCAATTTTCAAAAAAAAAAAAAAAAAAAAATTTTAACTTAAATCTCAATACTATGTAATGTCGATATCTTACGTAGAAAGAATCCGGTGAGAGTGCTATAATCGAATTTGTAACAGAAATATTATAAAACTTATTGCATATAATATTTTAAGGTAATGCTTTAAAAGTATGATAAAAAATATCCGATGTTATGTTAAAACGTAAGTCTCCAGAGACAAAAAGTAAATCAAATGCGATTTATTAAGATATCGGTTAATAACGATCAGATAAACATAACTCTTTCATAACGAAACAGACACACTTTTCCAAACCCATAGAAATAAAAATATCTGATAGTTTTAGTTTTTGATATATATTTACTTTAAAAAGAAATATTTTTTATGGTTGTTAAAATTTGTTTAGTTTTATAGCTTTAGAATACGATGCGCCCGAAAACCCTGACGTCTTCGTATAATATAATTTCTAACCGATTTAAATGAATAATTTATATTAAGTTTTGAAGAATGAAAATCGTAATAATTTTCTCAAAAACGTGTACTTTTTTAATGAAAAAAAAAAATGATAATAATAATAAAGAATTTAATAATACAAAAATTTAATATTTATTATTCTACCACATAACGGTTTTTGTTACCATTTTAATACTTATCTAACGTGTCCCTTAATGACAGGTCATACCAAAAACAAGTATAGATTATTTTGTTCGTACCACGAAAAGTTTGTCTACTCAAATCAAACATACGCTCTACGAAACACGTGCATAATTTATTTTAAAATAATAACGATTTACGGGAAAAATATATTTTTCGTTAAATAATAAAACGTTTTCCGTCTTGAAGCACTCTAAAATTACTGTATTGATATTTTTTTTTTTTTTAAATAAATAAACTATGTTAATTAAAGTAATATACCGAAATCGGGTTTGGAGTAGAATTATTAATTACGTCTGCATGTTATTTTATCACAATACCAGATACACGGAGTATTAACAGGGCGAAACTGTTGATATGTGTTGAGATTACGATTGGAGGAGCTACTAAAGAACTACAATAATATAAAATATATTACACGTTACCACGATTATCTATACCTTGTTAAAATATCATTTTCTGAATAACCCATTATTAAACATTTGATTATGAAAAATTTGTGTCAAAAAGTGTATTTAAAAACATGTAATATTTCGGTAGTTACATTTTATAAAACGTTAATAAATATAAAACGTTTATATACCTATGTTAACATGACAGGTGCTATTATTTAAAAATCGTTTTTATGGCATTGGAGAAAAAAATAAACGTTTGATTACGGATAAGTTTTGTCTGTTCATAGAAATAAAACTAGTGCATTTATATCATCAGAAATAAATCTATTATCTATCAATTAATTAATTTTTGTATGGAGTTGTTTCGCTCAAAAAAGGATTCCACACTCAAATTTATAATTTTGTCTGTGAATGTAGAAGTTATCAATAATTATCAAAGTTCTTAGGACCAGCTGAAGTATGTTTAATCCTCGTTAAAATAAATAAATCCTCTAACTCAACCAGCCACCAGGCAACTCGAGCCAGGGGCAACTATCATAAACTTATGTTTATGTATGAGTTTTCCTATTAACTTTTAGCAATTTCATAGTTTTATATACTTTTATATACAATTATATGTTTTATAATATTTTTAGTTTTTATTTTTTACTTTCCACTGAAGAATCTGTGAATATAAGTTTCACATTAAGTACAAGTGTTGTACAGTTAACCTAATATATATCATAAAATAATTAATATGACAAAATATAAAGAAATTAATTTGGTTATAATTTTAGATATTGAAGACTCGGGAGGGGGGGGAAAGCCACCTACTAATTGAATATGCATAAAGGGGTTAATTATTTAATGGGTCACCATTAGGTTTTAGGTGCCTTCTGGAATCACCGGGAATAGTGAGAACAAATTGACTGAAATCTGGGGTTTGCGATGATTTATTAAATTTGAATGAAAACGTTTGTAAAAGATTTTGGTAATATTTTATACGGGTTGAATTTTTTATTGTATTTAAATAATTTTACTATAATTGAATATTAATTTTTGTATTTATATTTTAAATATATATCTTCAATTTTTTTAATTAATAATTAAAAATAAATTGTGAGAAAATGCGTTTCATTGATTAGATATTTAATTTTACCATACAACTTAGTAATTATTTCGCAATCCAATAACAAAATTAATAGTGATCATTAGATGTGAATTGAACTCATATTTATGGTATCGAACCTAACTAAATTACTTTTAAAAGTGAATCGAATTATTATTTTTACTTTCAAGCAGAATAATTAAATTTAATATTGAACCGAAACAAACTTTTAGATTGAAATGCAATCTAACTTATATTATTTGATGCTTATTTTATTTAATGATTGCGTGTACGAATTTAGTTTTTATTTCCATTGAATTTAAACACGATAAGGGACGAACGAAGAGTTTTATGAGTTTGAAATTTTAATTTGAATTCGGTTCAGTAAGTCTTACTACAAATCGAGTTCGGCAGTTATTCAAGCTGAACCGAACTCTTGAACTCGAATCGCCCATAGCAATAGTAATAATAATTAAATTAGTCAACTTCTATTCGAACCTTCTAGTCGGGCGACGAACAACTTATGTCGGCTACGAGTACCCGTATTGGCAAATCGGTAATGTCCTTTTTCGAAGGTGCCGGTACGGTAATGTCCTTTATCCGAGGCTGCCGATTTACTGTTGACCCGACATGGTCTCGTCCCAACGGTTGGTTGACGACTGACGGTGAAAGTCTCGTGTGACGAGTGCTTTCTCGGCCTCAGTGTAACCACCCCGCAGGATACCATCGGCGAGAGTATCATTGCTACTAGTACGACCATTTTGGCGACAGTGGCCAACACGGTCGGAAAACAATGGTAGCGGTAACGGTAATAACGTTTCCGGTTCATTTCGTGTTATCGAGTAGCATATTATTATTGTTGTCCAGCGACAAAATTCACCGATTTTTGAAGTTTGAAAATACATTTTGACATTGGATACACGATTTTAATAAACAATACATTGCAGCCTGTGAAATGAAAATTACAACTGTTTTATTGTTCTATTGATTTTCTCATTTCAGTTATTGAAATAAATAGTAATTTATCAATATTAAATGAAAATTAATGAGATTAGTTGAACATTATATATTTTTTTCAAACTTGTCTTGTATACAAAGCACAACAAGTGATCGTACTTTTCTCGATCAGTTTTTAATTACAATACGACACATTGTTTTAAAAAGTAATTTCACGAGTAAAGCTTTTTATTTTCACTGAAATTCATTATTGGGCTAATGATAATGGTTAATTCAACGATCGCCCTAATGTTGCACTATTATTCTTTTTTATATAGTACTGTATACTTATACTGTACTAATACATCGTTACATTGGAAATACAGTACATTCAAAATCAGACAGCAAATAATAATAACAATTGTTAATATAATGTTAATGTATGCAGCTTTGTCGGAATCGTTAGAATGCAAAATGTTATCAAATCACGAATTTACAATAATGAGCTTATATGGGATTTCATTCGTTCAGAAAAACGAGAGCCGCGGCTTAGTTCAGTTTTGGTTCATTTAGAATATTTGTTTCGGAAAATAGAAATTTTGATTTTACTTTGTCACATTTAGTACATAGTTTTCAGCTGAGAACCGGACATCGTACTGTCTAAAAAATCGGTTGGGCCGTCAAAACACTCTGCCAACGAAACGATTGGATCGACCGATCTCACGGCTGTACCTAAATATTGAGCCATGACAAGGGAAAACTCGGGGAAGGGAAGAATTGTTTTTATCAAAATTTTGCACTGGACATTTCGACGGCTGGACCACACGCGCAATAGCCGCGTAGACGATCGTGTTTGCGGTCGTCAGGTCAGTCGATCGGGTTGATTCGTCAATGCAACGATGCGCACATTCGCTGAGTCAGACAGACGGGGTTGACAAAAAATCATGTCGCCGTGTTCATTCGGAGGACGCCAATAATTTGCAGAACACGTGGACGAGCGTTGGAATACATTTGACCGTGTCGTGTACATTTCTACGTGGCAGTACGGTCGCGCATTCCGTGATGAACCTGGCTCGACGTTCACGGTATTCCGGTGTCCCGTATCGTTATCGCACTCGCGGTGGAACGGTTGGAATATCCGCGTTCACGCGCATTTGCTGTCGAGCGAGGATGACCGTGACGGGTTTCGAGTGCGTCGGAAGGGTTGTTTTCGTGTAATCTCGGTTCGCGATCGTTGGCCCGTATCGCGCGCGTTGACGTCGTTGTCGTTCCCGTACGGTTAGGTTGACCAACGGTCATCGCGACCGGACGAAAGCGGTGGGCCGCGGTCGCGGTGTAACGAGACGATATCGAGCAACAGTTCGCGTGACGCGCGATCCGTCCTGGTAGTAATCGTCGAAAGCCAGAGCGCCCCGCAACACATTTATATGCTCGCGTGCACGCGGCTCAGGGAGAGGAGGGTAAAAACATCACGATTAGTATTCAAATTCGTTGCCCCTCGTACGTATGCTTAGCGTGCACGTGTAATAATAACAATAGTACAAACGGGAGAGTTCGAAGGAAAAAAAGTGGTGTTTGTCGTATCGCACGGTCTGCGAACTTTTTCCCGTTCGCAAATCGTTTTCTCACCCGTATTACCGTCGTATTTCTACGACTGTTTTTCGATTTGTGTCCGCGATAATTGTTGGCCCGCAGTGATCGTCCATACCGTCGACACTCGAGTGCACGTCACCGACAACGTGGCCGTACTTCGTTTTTTCGCGTGAATCGAGTGTTTCGATCCAAGACGACTCCGGGTCGATCCGTTTCGCGCGCGCGAAAACGATGGCGGACGCAGCCAGAAGAAGAACATGCGAGTACGTGTATACGCGTTAACAGTTCATGTTGAGTACGTGTGTGCGTCGATAAACGCTGCGGAACCTTCAATAGTTGCGTTCGTCCATCCCTAAATCCATACGAATGTAGACGTACGTGAGCATATAACTATTACGTCGAACAAACACTGTGTCACCCTCGACCGGCGCGCAACCGTGTTTGCACTTTTACGTTGTTAGGGTAGGAAGGGCGGTGAATTTTCTGGCGGATACTTATCCGATTGCAAACGTTCAAAATACCGTCAGAATGTCCACGGGGACGCGATATTCTCACATTATCGTATCGTTATAGCAGTCTTGGCAAAAAGCTACTATGATAATACTCGTAACCACATTTAATTAGAACTATACTTCGATAAACTAAAATAATATTATTTATTAATAAACGTATTTTTACTACAGCGTATATTTGAAACACGAAACGTACACACACATATGAACGGCCTGGAGCACTCACGTAGTGTTACATCGTAGTCCATTGTCGAATTTGAACTCCGTAAACTTATTCGAGTACTCTTAATGATATCATATCCCGCGGATCGGTACCACATCGAGTGTCGTATTCCGTTGCGCGGAAGTAAAACTGATTCACATGATATGGCGAACATGTTTTCTGTGTGACTAAAATCATTGAACCGCATTTGGTTTCTTTTCGTTTTTAGACTAAACAGTTTTTTTTTTTATACAAAAAAAATTACTAAGGGAGGTCGGTTTAAATGTGTTATGCAAGAACTATGAAAAGCTTCATATTTTTCTTTATTTTTTAGTTAAAATGTTTTTTTGGCTTATTATTTACCGTTTACTTGCGTAAAAATAAGACGTATTATTAAAAGTTTATAAAATGTAGTATATTTTTCAAATTTTAATCGTGTTGAAAAGTTTACCTATGAAATATCAAATCAGTTTTTATAATTAATCTTAAGATAAACCTTAAATTACATTAAAAAAATGTTTTGAGACCTATTTTATAAAAAGACACTTGTGAAACGTTAAAATAGTTTTCCAAATATTGTTTTTATAGAATTCTTAAACTACCACATATGTTATATTTTAATTAAGAATAAAGTTAATTATAACATATCTACCAACAAATAATTAGCATGATGATTTATTAAAAAATAAACATATTAATGTATTGGTAGATATCAGTTATACACGTCAGACCAGAAAAACAATTTATAATGTAATAATATGAGACATAGATCATACTCGTATACTCGTACTATGGTATTATTCCGTACTGCGGTTTTTCAGGTAATTTTATTGTAATTATCCTGGTTGTTTATTAAATAAGCATTACAAATTCGGCACGTGTCTGGTTATCCTTCTTAAAAAATCAGAAGTGAAGAAAATATACTATGAATTGTATGTCATAGATCGGACATCGGACCGACGAAAATAAGTAAAAGATAAATATGCGAAATTGTTATTTGCGGATTTATCGACCAGCAGGAAGAGTCATTAATTCCCCGCATGTCGGTAATTCCTAATCAAGATAAATCGTTCATATTATCAATATTATGTAAAATAAAATTTATATAATAATACGTGGTTTTATTTTTCTAATAAATTTACATATTCTACGAAAACTAAACACAACCCACAACCCTGTAAATTTCAGAACTCCCGTTTTGATTTAACTTATAAATCATTTAATATATCCAAAATATAATAAGTATAAAGTTCAAAATGGAAACACTAAAAACATAAAAATAAAATTTTTAACATTTACTACAACTAATAACAAAATACAACATTTTTCGTGTAACTGATTATTTAATTTTTTTTTAGTTAATCGAATTTTAGCTAATCAATTTAATTGCTTATTGTCGATTAAATCTTGTCTGTATATGGATGATCATATATAATACAGCCAAATACTATTTGGAACTTTTCGAAAAGATTTTTACATCTAAATATGTTTGATATGTCTTGTTTGATAATCAGTAAACATAGAGAAACAGGTTTTCGAATAGTTTATAAAATAATGATTCATCATAGTTTTCAAATTTAAAACAACCATAAACTTTTAATGCATTAACCTAAGGACCTTAAATCACGTACAAAATGCATATCCGTTTATTTTTATGTAAATAAGTTAACTTTGTATTATATTTATCGCATAAGTTTAAACGGAGACCTGAAAAGTATCTATAATAAGTTTCAAAAATTATTAAATATTTTATTTGCTCGGTATTAATAATAATCGTTATTCGAGTTTAATAATTAAACCATTAATAATTTATATATTCATTGATTATATAGAGATTATATAGAAAAAAAAATGATCTAAATAAATAAAATCGTTGAACTTTAAATATTTTATGATGCTCTATCACAAGTTTCTAATTATATTTATATGTATAATAAAGTTGATAATATTACGTTACATTACACTATATTTTTATCGTTATATATTTATTTATGGATCAGGAGTCTGATATAATTTAAAGAAATTATATATTAAGTATATGTGGGTGTTTTACATACCCAGCTTTATATCAAGCACAAATTATATTATATATATATAAATTGATAAACGGTTTGAAATCCTCTCAATTGACTTGTTTCGGCTTAGTTGTCACTTTATTTTTTCAGTATTATTATTGTTTTTATTTTTATGTATAGGATTATCCACCGTATAGTTATCGTCATAATTTCTACAATAAGATATAGTCACTATAAAGTTATCCAAGCACTGGTGTTAAAATTTTCTTATATTAATAAACGATGAGATTGTGTTAGCTTAAGAATATTATATTCATAAAAATTATTGATTTGGCGCCAACAAAAATCTACGTAGATAACAAGGTTCTGAAAAATAACATTGGAAAAAATATGATACTACTTGTGAGTACGTTGTTGATCGCGTACCTTTACTGACTTCCGTATTAATTTTTTATAATGTTATGATTTACAAAATCATGTAACACAATTTATTTTGTTTAAGGTTTTTTTTTTTTTTTTTTGTTGAGAGTCTCATTTAATTTATAAGTTTTAACCTCTCAATTATACAGTAATCATTAATAATGAAATAAAGCAATTCTGTGCGTCCAAAGCAATACATACACACATAAATACATAATATAAGCCAACATTAAGTTTGTTAACTGACTAGCATCTAACTAGTGTTTGTAAGACAGTCGATAGAAAAACCAAATTGCCCGAAAAAAATTTAACATTTAAATAATATTGTAATACGTATCTGATAGATTGTTTAAACATAATGAACAATATTGTCCTCATATGGTGTTGAATACGGTTAAAAAAAATCACGATCAATATTAATTGTATTAACTATATTTGATTAGATTTGAGCAGGAATGATATTATTTTTAAAAAACAAAAATAAACGCCTTCAATAAATTTTTACAATTATTTTATTACATATTTTTTATTTTGCTTTTTTCATTAAACATTACAGAAATGCGATTACATTAATTTACAAACAACAATTTAGCAGCTTAACTATTATCACGGATAGTTAAAACACTTTTTATTTTCTAGAAATATTCCATTATTCACATTGCATAAATAATTAGTTATAATCGTATTTGTTTTCAATTTAGTTTAAAAATATTTTGTTTTTTCTTCGATTATTTTTGATATTATTTTTTTTATTTAAAATAATTTAATCTTATATAATTTTTGAACTTTAAATGTAAGTATATTTTTTTTGGATTCGTCACATTGAACAGAATCTACAGTTTTTCGTTATTTACATACAATTAAAATATTATAATAAAGTTAAAACATTTAGAAACACTTTTAGTGATTTTAATCAAATGAAAAATACTTATGAATTATGTTATTATTTTTTGGTCATTTCAAAACTTGTTGAAATATTTTGTTAACATAATTTCTGAATTTTATTAAAATATGATAGTACCAACGATAGTCTTTAAAATAGAAAGTTTGAATTTTGAATAATTCTTGAAGAGAGTATTTTTTTTTTAAGAATATGTTGATGCTATGGATTATTATAATCCGAAGTAATGGATTATTAATTATAATTATCAAAAGTTTAGATGAATGGAGTTGAAAAGAAAATAATCTTAGAACAGAAAAAAATTCATATTCCACCCGACTAAACTTTAAATTATTATATTATTAATTAATAAACCGTTAGTTGGTTGTTATAGATTTAAGTAACACATTAAAATTCTACGTAGATATTTGTTATGTATCTGTTTGAGAACCTAAAGTCAAAATATTAAACCATCATTTAAAATTCCATAGTCGATATTATTGTAAGAAATAATGATGGGGATAATACTTATCATACAAATTATTATTATCTGAAAATCAAAAATTAATACTACTGGAGCATCACATTAAAAAGAACCATTTAATAGCTATTTGAATCTATATAATTTTAATCATTCTAGAAATAAATTGTTAAAAATTGTTTCTATCATTAATGGACATCATTTAACTATAAATAAACTCATCATGTGGTATTCATAATTTATGAATACCGAGTACCATGCTAATCAATAAATAATAATTATTTATCAATTACTAATTTACAACAAGCTTACTAACAATTTGAAAAAAAAGATTAATAGTATGAACGCTATAGGCTCTATTTTAATTTTAAATATTAACGTTACAGTTGTAACGGTTTTTGCATGAAGTATATATAATCAAATGTAAATTTGAATTATGTCCGTTCGATAAAAAAAAAAAAAAGGAAATTTAAATAATTCCGGATGAATCAAATAATTAGATCTAACTTATAACAAGACTAAAGATTTTGAGAAAAATGTAATTAAACTTTATCTAGTGTTTCAACTATATACAATACAACCTGACCCGTGCCTACTTTGCTGGATGTTAAACATTTTTACTTTTAATGACATTATCTTTCGTGGTTCTAAGTACTGAGTATTTAGGATATTTTTTATTCTTTTTATATTATATAACTAACTCGACAACACTTAGCTATCACTATATTTTTCATAGATATATGAACTTTGTTTAACCTACAATTCATTCTTCTTTTATATATTGAGTTATCTCCTGTGCACATCGTTGCGCGTAAAAATCGTTGTACGGATTAGATTGTTCTGTTTTTATTTTATTTTAGATGCTTTTTTTTTAAAAATATAATAATAATATAAATAAAATAAAATAGTAATTTCGTAAGGTAATAATCTACTTTGTGTGTTATTAGTGCATGTAATATGATAATTTTTGAAACATTTACTTAAATTAAATACTATTTACATTTATTTATTTATTTTATTTAATTAAATACTTCAGAGCAAATAACATTTTTTGTTTTCAAACTATCTGGTAATATACTCGTAATAAACTGATTTTCCGGTTTACCTGTTCTTGATAACCCCACATATAACTGTCTATGTGAGAAAAAATCAGAGCATAAATCAATACCAACATATTTAAATGTTTATTCTTGAGCCTTATTAATTGTAATTACGAACGAAACTTCAATGGGGAATTGAAGTTTCTTAAACTGTAAAGGTATACCAATAGGATTCATAAGCATACGGGATATTAAGACGATTTTTCCCACTGCACAGTACTGTGGAAGAATTTTTGAAATTGATCCTGCTATTTTTATTATTAGGTTTATTAACTTTCGAGTAATTTCAAAAATAAAGTATTCTCTTTTTCTTTCCAATCCGAACGCTTTTATGTATCGATTTTTCTGCTCCTCGAGGTTCGGTTTACAGAAGCCGTGCCGCCAAGTAACCCGTACCAGTAACACGACCGTTCTGTATCGGATATGTACGGGCGCTGTAATCGAATTCGCGCGTACATAAAAACCGGAACCGGGTGCGCGTTCATCGAGTGGTCGGCTATAATTCTTCGTGCGGAGGCCTGACGTTTGTGCATAGAAAATAAGACGACCGGCTCTCTCTCTCCGGCCGAGGGAAAGCTGCAGATAAGCTCCTTTGTGCATAATGAATAATGCACATTTCGCGTGACGGTGGACAGAGGGATTTGTGCATTCACCTGTTGGATGAGTCCCCTCGCGTTTCACGCATCACGGCACGCGGACACACGAAAGTTTCACCGACGGGTTCGCATGGGGTGCCGCGAAGTGCGAGTGCGAGTATTGTGCTCAGCGCGTGACAGCTTGACTGATTTCGGCCGAGCCGGGAAATAACGCGACCGCTCCTGTACGGATTAATAATGATGAATTAATCATTATAACGTTGTCGCTTGCCTCGCGCGTGCATGGGCGTACCGCGTCGCCGGAAGAATTTTTGAACTGGGTGGGCTGAGCACAGCTACAAATACAGGGGAAGGTAAAGTTATATACCAGTGGTTTTCAACGTGGAGGTCGCGAATCATGGATTTGGGGGTTTCCAAAAATAATGGACGAAATGATTTTTTCACATTATTTAGAAAAAAAACAAAGTAATATATTTATTTTGTGAAATTGTTAAGTATAAATTAATCAATATTGTTTAACATGTATATATTGTATCGGTAATTAAATCAAATTTTCATGAACAAAACAATTTTTTTTTTTTTTTTTGAAGGGGTCGAATTACAAAAAAATAAAAAATGGTGGTCGCGATCTGAAAAAGGTTGAAAACCACTTTTATAAACTATAACGACTATGTCCGATCACATCGGTTGTTGGTAACCAAATGGTTCTTGAAATAAATCAGATTACAAATCTATTGTATACAAAAGTAATAATGGATTTCCTATTCTGAATGCTATTCTATTTTTGGTATTGCGGTTAAATATTAAATTATTACCATTTTTTAAACAAGGATTAGTTATCTCCTTGTTATTTCATTCTTATATACATACCTCATATACTACACAAAATATTTACTACTACGTACCTAGTACATGCAAGTTATTTATAAATAAAACTGTTTGTTTACTGTATGTTAATAATTAAAAACAGACGGTTTATTAAATTTATTTGAATTTTGTTTCTATATTCAACATAAAAATTAATATATGTAGAAGATGGCCTATGTATTTTAGTCACGGCAGCGTAAATTTTAGAAAAATATCTGTGGGGGATATGCCCACACGGAATTTTTCCCTTGGGGGCAGTTGCCCCTATGTCCTTCATTGTTCCGGGGCTCACGATGACATACCGGGGCCCGTAGACCTCGACAAACAACGCGCGCTTTACGATTACGGAATTCAGTACGTCCACGCATGGTCCGTAAAGTTCCGTTCTAATCCCGTTCGTTGCGATATTTCGTACTTTCGCAACCAGGTTTTGGAGTTCTACCTCTAGGCCTTTTTTATTGGACGAGTACCGTTTTTCGTACGTATTTTAAAATATGTTATAGTGTTATGAAATACAGTTTAATGTGTTTTCTTACTCCTTTCAAACATTACACACATTTCGTTATATATTTTAGTGAACTTACAATTCATAATTCGCGACTACCACCATTATACATACCACGTGCAACTACGGTAAATAAAAACAAATATTGATGGACCTACAGTTAAGTTATTGTTGTCTGTCCGGATAGATCTGACATTGTTTTACTGAAACAATATTATCGAGCATATATAACTATTGTACATATTTTTCAACTTAAAAATAATTTTCTGGCAGTAAATGATGACTGAAGCGGTGTATATAAGACCCTTTGGCATCGCTCACACATCCGTTCAGCCGGAAAAACCTCGACATTATTGCCCACATCTTGACCGTGTACAGATGCGAAACATCTTACACGCATCGACGCACATGTCCTACACGAGTGTAACACTATGTAATACGCGTCGAAAGGATGTGATGGATAACGCATTTGTTGTTTCCGCGACCGAATGTGTTTTATATATTATGTTCAAGAACGAATCGAAATGTTTCGGTCACGAAACGTGTATAGGTATATTGTATCGGGTGGCAGCACCGCATGTGTGTCATACCTATACGGATTTTTCATTAGAGACATCAATGTTGGGACTCCGGTATACGCATTAAGAGACCGTCAAAATTGAAATAAATTTCATTATTAACACAAATCGATTGAAATGGACTGGAAATACACTGCCCGCGGACACGTCGTGGCCTCCGCCACGATTGGATGACCGTTAACCGAGTTACTGCAGATCACGGTGACGCATTTAAAATTACATACTTCCGGTCCAAGTCCATCCCGTAAACTCTACCCGATTTTCCTTCATGCGTACACTTACTTGTAATATACATTTATATACGTAGAAACCTAACCTTGCGTACACACACAGACATACGCACATATCGTTCCGGTAGGTTGTAATAGCATTTCACTAACGGCCCCGTGATTTTAGCTGAACTTTTCCCAATTAAATGCGAGTTTTGAACGTTTAGCGAGCATGCGTACACTGTTTTTTATTTTATTTTTATTTTCACGGTGGAATAAATCTTTTGTAAGTCTTGTGTTTGAGCAAGTTTAACAATACGAATGAAAAAAAAACGCCACCCTGTGTTTCCTGGAAAGGACCCCTGTTTGTAATTCAACTTGACAACTGTGGCTGGTGTCGCGTTAACCAAATATTATTAATATGTCATTATTATTGTGTAATCGAAAAAAAAAATAATAATGATACGTAACCAACACATACCCACGTGTATTGAATTAATAATGTTAATACGTACAACGAAATAAAACAGTTGACGCCAATTACGTGTACGAGATGGAGGGTGAGGTTTGCACAAAACGAATTGTATTGTTGTATTTATCTGTCGAAAGAGCTCATTATTCTGATTATTTGAATGCGTTTTCATCACTGCGTTACTAGAAAGGGTTCTAAAAAAAGTATTTATTGATATCAGTTCATTTTATAACAAGCAGTATAACTAAATCAAATATTGTTTTTATTATCATTTTATCACAAAAAATATTGTATTTAAGTTTTTGTAATATATTGTCTTGGTAGTGCTGCTAGTGTATTTAACTTGGCTTAACTCGCAAGGAATCAAATATGTCAGATTAAAATCGCATTTCATAATGTAATTTGTCTTTTTACTGTGTAGAAAAGTCTATTGTTTCAACGCGATTATGACACCGAGACACGTTACGCATTTACAGCCACTCGACAACAAGCTCACTATTTCTGTTTCTTTTTTCATTCCTTATTTTTCTAATGACGTTTCACATTCACAAATAATAATAATAACGCAGCTAGAATAATGTCAGTCGGTGATCGGATTTTGACTGAAGAAATGTTTTCTCTTCTTCCATTTAAAAGTCGCTTTAAATATTTGCACATACTACCTGTAACGCTCTGGATGGAAAATCGAGCGAATTGGTCTCTGGGCAAATTTCATCTATTAAATATTTTGACTGCCGTCGTCATCAGTTCAATTATTTCAGGAGTATATTACACGTACAGTGTCGGACCGCGATAAAGTGGAAAACACGACAGTCTGTTTTGGGGCAATTTCACAAAGGATATAACGTAAGGGCTCGATTGTTAGGAGATAAGCGAAAAATAGGGTCGTCAGGAGTGAGTAGATGTGCATATGTTAGTGTGTGTGTGGCATACTTTTCGCGCGTACGTTTAAAAACTTCCACGACGACGTGTGAAAAACTAATCATTCCGAAAAGCTTTTTTCTTCAACGTCATACCCGCACAAATTTACACCACATATAACCTACACACATGTATATATATAAAATGAATTTTTTTTATCATTATTATTGCTAGCCTAAGGCCACATAGTTGCCTTTTAAAAACGCTTCGTACCGTGGTTATGTCTTACGATTGCTACCCTCGTGTAATATTATGACGCTCCGTCGTAATAACTCTCCCAGCGTCTGAACTTTCCCGAATGGGATGATGTTTGGCATTATATATATGTGCATTGGATATGCAGAGTAGTTTGAATTAACCACGGTGCCACTGTTCTTGGTAAATATATGTGCTTTTGAACAAGTTTAGTTTTGTATGACTCGAAAATAACGCTAACGATCGCATTATAATATTTTGTCAAGTTTTTAGTTTTAATTTTGAATTGGCAATATGCGTTTATAGTTAAGACGAGAGAAGATTATACACAAAAAAATTGTCAGCTTATACACTGACATGCAACTCCATCACCCACGTAAACAAAATAACAACTCTGTAGCAAACCTGATATGTATGAGCACGTTAGTCGTCGGGATATTTATTTATTTATTTATTTTTTTTTTTTAATCTACCACCTTTAAGCAAATGCTTATGGTGGTAGTAGAGAGTTATATTACATATTTTAAACAATTTAATAATAAGTAGTAAAATCTGACAAAAATTGAGTAATATAGAGAATAATGTAAAGAAAAAACGTAATATATAAAATATAAAAATAGAATAGAATAAAAATAGTAATACAAACAATTTGAATATTTATAACTAATAATAAATTACAAAAGTTATGTTATTACAGTAATATAGTTCCTTATTATTTAATCAAGTATTGAAAATAACCAGATCTGAATACTTTTTTCATTTCCTATAGTTTTATGATTCCCTTCTGTATAGAATATTTCCCTTTTTATATTTACTAGTATTAAGTTGAAGTTTTTTGGACCTAAATAGTCTATGCATTTTTAACTTAACGCTTTTCTAGAATATCCCATTCTCTCATCAAATGCTCTATTTTCTCTTTTAACTATTTTTTCTTTCATATCCAGATATGATTCAAAATTTGAATTATATATACAATAATTTTCTTATAAACAGACTCAAATGGTAGTACAATAATGGTTAAAATTTTCTTTAGTTGAACCGTATAACGTATTTTTACAAAAACATATCCTAACGATTTTTCTTTGTGAAAGTTGTAGTGGTCTAGACGCATTTTGGTTCAGTCCTCCCCAAATTAATAAATCATATTGGAAGTTTGCCTGAAATAATGATAAATTATACGTATAGTTTGTATTGATAGAAACGATCGTTGTTTGTAGAAACTGAACGATAATAAACGCATACACATAAAAATATTATTTTTTTCATGAAATATATACATATAATTTTATAACTTTGTTTACCTTTTTTCAACCGAAACGAAATCAAGGACGAATGACTTGCATAGACAAACATTACATAATATTCCGTTTGATCGTTGCTAAAACACTGAGGACTAAGTGACCGCAGGCATTGGTCATCTACTGGGTTTGCTCATTTTTGCAACCCTTTCATTGCCTTTAAGAGCAACGAGTGAAACCTTGCGTACACCTACTCCTTATCATTTCCAGCTGAAGAGAAAGCTTAGATTTAAATATATAAAATAAACTATACAATTTAACGTCCATGCCTTCAACTTGAAGTATTCGAACCATGACGGAAAGAATTTTGAATTACTAGCATATAAAGCATAATAAGATTGATAATTGTATGGCTGATACCGTAATTTAAAATAGACTCCATATAGTTGTTTATGTGTGATAAATAAACTTGTATTGATTTAGTAAATAATTTTTAAAAACTAAATATTTCCTTACGAAATTTTGTAACAATATGGCGAACATCGAATATGTAAGAATATGTAAATTCTTAAAGTCCAAAAATAAATGGAAAATTAAAATCAAATACCACGCACAGAATTAGTTAAGATAATAATGAAATAAATTCTATATGCATATGGGTCGATAGTCAACTAACTTAACTATAAATAATTATTGTTGCAGTTTGAACTGTGATATTTCAGTCTCAAATGTTGATTATAAAAAAATGAGCTAATAATTTATCGAAATTACCATGATACTAATTACAGTTACAAAACTTATTAAATTACAATGCTTGTCGCTCAAGCATGTTGCTTATAATAAAATATTTATCAAACGACGACCGAACAGGTAATAATATATACCAATTACAAACTACACACAAACGAAGTTGAATTTTATTGAATGAAATAAAACCTATAAACCGATCGCATTGCTTCCAGTCACTTCAACCGCAAGCATCGATCAAGAGCCAATTTTTTGTAAATAATTTCTGTCTCATTCCGCAGTAGATGCAACGGGTACATATTATTATTATCATGATATACGCACATTATAATATTATACCGACCCAAACGCTCGTGTCAACGGTGTCCGTTTCTTACGCGGGTGCATATTATTATGTTTCGTCGCACGATCATTATTTTAAAATATTTTCGTTTTTCTGACGTGTTCAATAATAATATCACGATGTATGTTATTATAATATTTACCCGAGCCTGCGTTCGCAACCATGTCCACACACCCTATACCTGTCATCCATTGAGAGATAACCTCACACACGTGAGATCAACTATTACAACATGACATTCCAGACAATTCGTATTAAAATATGATTTTCTTTTATACACACGTCGAATTTATTGAAATGTTCATATTTTATTTTATGGCTACCACCTAACCGTAGATCGTTATTTCGTTGCCGAATAAGATGTATGTAATTGAATATATTTATCACTCATAAAAGAAACGAACACAACCGGATAACGGGATAGCAATTCTTAAAATGCTTTTTACTACGTCCCTTGTGACGGCTAATGTAACGCGCGTTATTTGACTGCTGCACGCACCAGCGTGAAGACGCAGAGTGTTTCCTCAATTCACATGAGACAAAACTCAATTTTATTTTATTTTTATTTTTTTTTACCGCAAATCACTAAATTGATCACTGTTAAACGTTCGCTGCAAAATTATATAAACATAACTCTATATTATTAACATAACAGCGTTTTATCGTTATAATATCATGATAGATTGAACAAAATTTCGTATTACTATGTAAATATTTCTATAAGTAGTACTCACATTGCACTATTGATTATTTTTAATAATATGTATATATATTATATTATTTTTAATAATATGTATATATATTATATATATTTTACTTTTTGATTGGATTGTGATTATTATGACTAGGGCTCATAACTTATAGCTTTAAAAAAAAGTTGTTATAAGCGCTTAAATATGCACTAAAAATACTAAAATATGCAAAAAAAAAAAAACGTTTGTATACAAAAATTATTATTTTATTATTATTATTTATTATATTATTTTATTATTTTAGCTTCCATTATTAAAAAAAAAAAAAAAAAAATGTAGATACTAAATTCACGAAACGAACTAGTATGCAAACAATACGAAAAATCGGAAAAGACTGCAAGATGTTAATGAAAAATAATTTGTAAATAATCTGAGAATGATGATATCTGAATATCTAGATAATGATATTGGAATATCCGAATACCTAGAAACTATAAAAATAAAATACTACAGTACAAGCTACAATTATATACAATTATAATGGTTTCCTTATCGATGGGATAACGAAATTTCGGGCGTACGTCTTTTTGCTATGTCGCGCGTCGCCTAAACTCGTATTATGTGTATATAGTTTATCTGATATTATATAAGTTACATAAGAAGAAAAATGAATTAACATGAATTAATTACTAATATAAACAATAAATATGACTATAATTACTTGTTATTTTTAAGAAAAAATGTTTTAAGCTACTAAAAAATATTTTAAAAAAACCAATGATAAAAATCATGAAAAAATCCAAAAATATGCAAATGCTAAAAGTTATGAGCCCTGATTATGACTATTATTTAGACACTTTTGTGTCAGAAACCTGATTTGCGTATACATTCTTATTGAAGCATTCTCAATAATCAATTCTAAATTGTACTCCTAGATTGTGATGTTGATTATATTAAAGAGTTTTTAATATATAAATAATAATATAAATATCTACCAAGCTCGTGTATTACTTCAAAAAGAATTTTATTTTTATTCACTGGTAAATTATATTTACATCCTATTTAATTACTTCAAAAATAAACTTTTAATGGAATTTTGCTCTTTAAAATTTAAAATTTTAAAGTTGAATGGATACCATAAACTTTTGAAACATGTGCCACGGTAAAATAATGATTTAAAGTTTTTCTAAGTTGACTTGAAACAAACGTGAATTGACTTATATTTATATATATTAATTATTTTTAAATGTGATTGTAGGATTTAACCAAATTGAATATCAACTATTGCAATAACCGTAGATTGTTTATTCTATATACATTCATACTGTATCTATAAGAGATAAAAAATAATTCATTAGCCAAAAGAACTATTTGAATGATTTAATTGTGCTAATGTAGTGTGTTCTCTAAATATTTGGAAAACGTTTTCAGATGATAAATCAGACATGATATTTACATATGTATATATATTTTTCTAAATGCGCATAATAGACTTGTAATCAACCAAAAGTTTATTATTTTCGGTGTATACCGCAGAATAGGGGAAAATCAGTTCAAAACGAATTCCATGGCCGTATTAAATTTGTAAAGATTCATCGAGTTTCATACTGGAGCTGCAGTAGATTTTAGTTTTTTTCCAATTTAAAAAACCTTTCATCCATAAAATGGAAAGGCGACTGACTTTGTCTCAGCACCTGCTATGCGGTTCGTAACGATTTAATAAAGAAACAAAAATATCCGTTTTATGTTAAAACGCCGGTATGTTTGTTAAATTTAACTACCTACACAGTTTTTCCAAACCAATAGTATTTCATCTTGATCAGATTGAATATAATTTAATCAATCGTACTCAAATAAGTTCCAGTACGAGTCTCCTCATTCTCATTATCTACCGCACTACTTTTCAACCAATAGTTTCACACTATAATACAGTTGAATTGCAACTAGATCACTGAAAACATTTTTCAATTATTATCAAAATCGATGCCCACAAAAACAATCGTAATTAATTTCGGTTCGTTTCGTTAAAAATATAAAATGTATATTTTTTTCATTTACTAAGTGAAATGTTTCGGGTTTTAACATTTATCACAGCGACAAGAAAAATCAGATTTTATCTTTATTTGTGAATCAATATGTATTGTAATATTGAAAATTTATTGTAATCGATAAAATTGTTTAATATTTTACATAATCGTATAATTTTTATTACTGCTCCTTCTACGATCACATAACTTACGATTAACTACATAACTTTAAAAATAAATTTCTATATCATTAATCAATAATAAATAAAAAATAAAATAATAATAATTAAATAATAATAAATGATATAATAAATATTTATTTACTTAGTCACATAATTTTTAGTACGTTTTTTTTCTTCGTACATTGACAATGAAATTTCGGAGAGCATTACTTGAACAACTTTATTAACTTGACAAAAAGTCTCATTACTATCGCATTTTTCACAATTTATTGTTGATGAAATAGAATCGTTATATTCGAAACGCATTTAATATGAATCCATTTTACTTGATTTTATACGGTTAATCATGTTTTATTGACAATCGACATTATGCACAATGCTTTAAACAATGTTAATAATATATATATATATACTATATTACAAAGGCGTGTTCGAGAATTTTGAATTGGGGGGGGGGATTAAATGTTTTTTTATTATTTCTATAGCAATCAATATAAAAATGAGATATATTTTACAAAATATAAGTAAATAATATACAATTTTGTATTATAAAATATTTATTAAATTTATCTCATAAATTTCATACTATAAATCAGAGAACAAAATCAAGTTTACGAGACTTTTTCTAAGTCATTTTCTAAAGTAAAATTATTTTTTTAATTTACATTTGAAGATTTCTTCAGAAGGTTTCAGGAAATATGTATTATTCTAACCTCAGCTTCTTCAAACAATTTTTGAAATAATTTGTTATGTTTTCACGTAATTTTTAAACAGTAGAAACGGTAGCATCATCAACATCAGCTACTTATTTCACGTTATTAAGGAATTTTTGCAAAAGTGTATATAAAGGTAAATCATATGAAAATCACAACTTCTGGAGAATAATTTTAATTTTAGTTGAAAATAATAATTAAATTTGAATACAAGTGTGTGAAAATAATTCTTAATATTTACTGAATCTAATTTTACTATATTATAATATTGTAATTACTAATTTTTTACTCTAGAATTTTACATTTGAAGCACTTATCACTTGATAAGAGATCAGAGATATCGTATTTTATAAACTATTTTGCTGTGACGTGATGTGGCCGGATTTAGTAAGGGTTCACGAGATCAAATGCAATGGAACCTTAAGATTTAAAGAGCCTCTAAAACCAAAATTGAAAATTATTTGTTTTGTTTTTCTGTTGTTTTATTTTTTATTTACCTATTGATTAAAGTACTAAAATTACATTTTTTTTTTTAGTTATTCAATACGAGTACATCAACATGTGTTTAATAAGTATATAAATGTTATGTTGAATACATTTTTTTTTAGGGGGCCTGAAGTTGGTATTTATACCTCAGTCTCCCGAGACTTGGATCTAGCTTTAGACACGGTAAAAAGATAATATAATAATTTAAAATCAATAAAAATTTATAGTAGTCAGTGGGAGGAGGTTGAACTTTCAAACCACTTCTTGACCACGTCCATATTATATTATATTATATGCAAAAAATTTATAAAAACTTGATTCGTTCAAACCTATAAACATATTAATGGGCGAGACCTTTTTCGACTAAAATCGTACCTTTTCTTATTCGATCAAATTTAAAAAAGTTCAATTCCCTTTTCGACCAAAATTCTACTATTTCCTTTTTGTCTAAACCAAAAAGTTGAACTAATTTATGTTAAAATATTTACTTATTTATTATACAAAACTATTACATATATTTTAAGTTGTAAATTTGTAAAATTTTCAATATTTTGTCTGGCAAATATTTGATTTTTTTTTTTTTTCTAGTACCGGTTTGCTACATAATTTTGAAGTAATTATTTTAAACTAACTTAACAAAATCATACTTAAAAATTTAATTCCAATACTTTAATAATATAATTATTATATTTTATAATAAAGTCTGTTTTAATAAAAGATTTAGTAGAAAATGGAAAGGTATGATTTTGATCAAAAAGGAAATCGATCTTTTTTTGAATTTGGCCAAAAAGAGAATGTTGTGATTTTGGTAGAAAATGGTTATTTCTTTATGCATATGGCCCACATACTCACTAATATAGGTTATTGTTATTATAAAAACATTTTAATTCGTTGTTGGTTTTTATCTGTTTCGAACCATTTATTTTTCGAACATTTCCATCGATCTTTGTGCTTATTATTATGCTTTGATTGGGTGTCGAGACACTTTTTTTAAAATGCACGTTCATTGTTCTTCATAATTTATTTCTGTCCATTTATCGGGCGATGATTAGAACATTTTACGTTTAATTTTTCGCATCATAAGAGTTTTTCAGACGCTCGAGTGCCTGTTGTTATTAGTAAAACAACTACCCTTGAATCCGTTATACTTGTACCGATCGTTTCCGTTACTTATCCAGTGTGGCGTGTAGAAAACGCTAAAATGAATGTATGGTATATAGTAACAATACGTCGCATCGAAATGCCAACAAATCTATAGGAAATGGTTTTTCATCGTAGATCCAAAAAATGAATACATCGCAATAAATCTGTTGTGGGGAACCATGAGCAAAAACGAATAAAACCCGATGCGACGACGGTATGTTCTCTCTCACTCAATCTCTCTCTCTCACTCTCTCTCTCTCGCACACACACACACACATACAAATGCGCAAACACACGAGTACATAAAACATAATCGTGTGTGCAGTAGGCTACGCGAGTATTATATTGAAATATTGTTGTAAGCTTTATTGTTGTAATATATAGTGAAACCAGCACTCGAAAATATAATGTTAACTTTTTTGTAGAGTACCGAATAAAAACGGTGTTGGATTTGTCTGACTCCGACCGTGCACGTAAACTGTGCTCAAGCCAATAGTGTATGCATTTTTAATATAGTGGGAACGATTGAGAGCAATATAGATTTTTGTGAAATTGTTAAGCACGAAAAGGTTTTCGTTATGGTAATTCCAAAACTTGAAGAAGAAAAAACAATATTCTTGTATCATGTAATATTCCTAATTTAGAGTTAAATTGTTATATTATTGTTAATTTTTTGTTTCATGTTAATATTTAGTTAATAGTTTTAAACATTTAGTAAATTACAAGTGAAATTATTTTCTAATCAATTTGCGAATTAATAATATTAAGTAACAAGCCGAAAATCGCGATAATTTGGAAACTTAAACAATAAAGATTATAAGCAAAAGTAATAAAACCCATTTAGTAATATTATGCTTATGCTATACAATGATATCAATTATCTAAAAATAACTAAAAACAATCACGTTTTAAATCCCACAATATATTATAATAATATGCAGTGATAAACATAATGTATATATACTTTGCTTGGCTTGTAGGTTTGATGATTAAACGGTTTCTGTCAGTCGGATAAAGCATGTTGTAAAAAGTCCTTTCAGACGCTAAATTAGTCATTGATGGTTATCATTATTAATAATGGAACACTACTGCTGTGTGCGCAAATTGATTAATTACTATTATAAACGTTTTTTAATATGTAAATGTTGTTATTAATTATTTGTTTATTTATTTGTTATTTAGGTAAGTACATGCAGTATGCTATATTTTGAACATGTAACGGTTGAAGTTGAAGGAAAAACCGTGAGTACATTTAATTCGATAGTGTTCATAATGTAATCAACGGACATTTTCTTACGAGATCATGAAATTAAAAGGAAAACAATTAATTTTTGCCCGTTTTTTTTTTCTTAGTTTAATTATAACGTTGAATCTTCGAACACCATGCCCGGGTTAAAATATTAACAATGAAAATGCATGCTATTCTTCTCTTCTTAAATTCAATCTCATGGTTGGTTTTGCACTCGGATATGCGCTCTCCACTCATCCCTATTTCCAGCTTACCTCTTCTTTTTACCTCTCTCTTTATATATATATATATATATACATATACATATATACAGGATATTTTAGGTCTATTTCATTTTTGAGAAGTTTTTCTCAAATTTCTTAATTTTGCTGTTCGATATAGATATTAAATAGAGTTGGTGACTCTTACACTCTGGAAATTTTTTTTAAACCTTTTTTTAACTATCAACTATCTCGGTCCAGTCTTTTAATTTTATCATAACTATTTAAAACGTATTTATAATGGATTTGGATATGTATATATATAAGTGTATTTAAAATATAGGTGATGTTACAGTGTAGAGGAAGTGGACAATATTATATTAGTTATTAATATATTGCTGTGCGGTTTATGCGTTTAAAAATGTACCGTACAGGTAATGTTTTCAAATTTTATTAGCACGAATGTGATGGCATTGTTAATAGGGAGGGAAAGGATAATTTATTTTATACAAAGGTAACAGTTAATTTTTTACGTTATACAATATATATAGAAATTATTCTGGTTCCATTTTTATGTATGTAATAATAAAACGTGTCCATATGAAAAAAAATTGATTTACAATAATTCGAGTTCTATTTCCACAAATTAACGTGGAATAAAATACACCACCAATGATGTTGATTCGTGACATTGATGACACTAGATAGTAAACTTATTATACAATTCTATTTCATTTGAGAATTTTATTTATCTTCTACATTTCTATCGCGAACACGTTCTGAACCTACTACACGCAGTACTTGTACATAAATTGCATGCATACGCGTTGACGGTTCAAACCGTAGGTTGATTTACAACTCCGATCCTCAATTTCAGTTGATTATTGGCCTCTTTTTTAAGCTTTTTTTTTTTAGGATTTGACTCTCACGTCATTATTAATCTGTCCTTAACTAGTGTTTCAAAGATATCAAGAATTCTGTCATATACTTTATATTTATTATTAAACTAAGAAATTCTTCTGAATGTCACAAGGTATATTTGATGATGTATCAGTGAGAGACAAATAATTAAATATTTTAGGTGTGATATATACGTATTATATTTGCACTGTAAACGCAATAAATCAATTTCGGTCGCTTGGCACAACAAAAGTCTCAGCAAAGTTTTTTTTTTTTATTTTTTCATATATTTATTGTAATATAATTTAATTTACGATCGACGGTTCACCTAAAGAAAAATGAATATACCTATAGGATGTTTCATTGAAATTTAGATCACGGAGGTCCATGTTTTGAATACATATACATGTGCACCTTCAAATATTACACTGCGCAGTGCCACCGTGTAAATATTTAACGGCCGGTGTATTGTAAAACAATTTCAAGTTTCAAACGTAATTTTATTACCACTAAAAATTTACCGACTGGCGATGATTTTCAATACATAAAAAAAAAACTCAATCCAAACGATCGTATGGTTTGCGACTCTCGAGCTCATAATTAAGCGTCAACTCGAATACTTATGTGTAATTCTAACGCGGTTTCATGAAGTTAGTAATATTACATAAATATGTGTTTCGGAAAAATTTTTGTTACAAGCGATTAATATTTTTAGTTTATTTTTATTTTCGAATTTTACTACGAAAAAATGATTAAATTTTAATTCGCAATTTTCCGTAGTAAAATTCAATCATCAATTTTTTTTAATAATCAACCGTTGCTTAAAATAATGGAACAAAATATCGAATTTGGATACCAAAATAATGCATGAAAAAATCATAATTGTAGTTATGGTATTTATAACGGTTTTACTATTTCGGTTATGGGTTGTCAATTTTAAACCAACTAATTTACGGCTGTACGTGCCGTGCTAAACCAGCAAAACATCAGACGATATTCAATCAAGAGCAGATAAATTATCTATGATGGTAAAATATTTAACACTATATGTATATATATATATATATATATATTGTGCATTATTATCTCGTAAGTAAAATTAACTCTAGGTCATTTCCATTGAACATGTAATTTTCTCATCAATTTTCCTTAACGATAGTAAATAATTTACTGAATATTTTGTTATAATAATATCACTGTTGCGGGTCTTATAAAGTCATCAAACATTGATTCGATCAGGCGATACAGTCCAATAAATCATGACAAAATATTATCTACCTACTTTGATACCAGGTAATCCATTGGTTGACTACAACGCCAATACAGGGTTTGTCCGTGAAAATATTTTCATATCAACAGACTTTTTAATATGATCGTAAACCCATAAGATTTTTTCCGTTTGTAAATTAAAATTCTTGGAGCGTGTAATAACACATTATATTATTATATACGTTTTGGAATATTATCCTTATTTATTATTACTGGGGTATTCTTACGTAAGATGTAATGGCGTAGGTATATTAGGTTAAGACAAATTTCTACTGCTACGTTTGTACGCTCCAACGCGATTTACGACCCTCGCAATACACACATAATATTATATGTTATTATCTGTAACCGTATTCGAAGATTTACAAATACGATAATATATATTTTATAATTTCTGAACGACAACACCTCGGATTTCCGTTTTTATTCGCAATTATACTCGTAATAAACGTTTTTTTTTTTCAAATTACTGAACGTTTTGTTTATACAACGATCCGATAAAAATCTTATTGGAGAAAAATCTGTATTTTTTTTTTTTATGTTTTCGTGCTCGTACAGTGCTTATCGAAAAAAAAAATAAAAAATTAAAATGAACTCCTCCTCTCTGAGAGAAGTTTAATAACTTGCATTTATATAGAAAGGCTATTTTAAAATCTTTGTCTTGATTTCCCGTCTTTACTTACCATAAATAAAAAAAAAGTATTTAAATAATAACCGTTTTAGTAGAATAACAAATCATCTTCGCTATGTTTCACGTTATGTCCTTCGATCTGTGTTCATCAATACATTTTATTTGCGAGGCAAAACAATAAATAAATAATAATGGCTCTTTTAAGATTTTATCAAGGAAAATAATACAGAATTGAATTTGCAGTCCACAAAAGGAAAATCTAACCAAGATTATTCGCCATTATTAATGTATTAATGAACAACAAGAGTATCACTTCGGAACTGTATTCTACCAGCTACTGTTCGTGTTCCGGTAGCTTGTTCGTTTGGCTTATAATATTATGGTACGCACCGTGCACACTATATCATACTATTATATTCGCGCACAAAGGAAATATTAAAATAATAAAATATGTGAATTGCGTTTTAAAATCATTAAAGTTTTTAATAACATTGGATTCTATCGCATTTATGAATTTCTGTACATTTATTGTACTACGGACTAACGCACTATAACATTCTACTCTATGTTCCTAATTAAAAAAAAAAAAAAACATTACTCACTCTGTATGTTTGTCATGAAACATTACTGTAGCCTATAGATATATAGCTTTGCGGGAAAACGCATCAACAGAGTTCCCGAGGGAAACTTCCGTCTTTAATTTAAAACACAGCCAACGGAAACAACCAAACTCTCGTGATTTTAGTTCACCGAATGGTTAATACATTTTAAGAACAAAAAAATCAAAATAAAAACGAACACTAAACTGAATTAATAATAATAATGGTGATAAATAATAATAGTAAAAATGATTATAAAAAATGGTGAGAAAAGTTTATGAAAACAAGAAAGTATTAAGTTGACATAAAACAATAAGTAAATAATATTTTTGTCTTAATTCCATTTCTGAATAATATAATAAAATTACGTTTATGGTAATTATATATTTATATACGTAATCTGTACAAATAAGGAGGTGTACACATGCATACGTAAATATTAATATTTTTTTATGTAACGTATAAATGTACTGGAATTTGTAAAGTTTTTATAAAAGATGTTTTATGCATGTGTCATACGTCACATGCAGTAATATGACTAAATTATGAGTATCTGCTTTGGTATATTATTTCAAAATTCCTTTAAAGCCTAATATTTAGACGACATCATAGCCAGTGAGTGTGTGTGTGATAATTCATATAGATAATATACATTAATAATATTACGTTTTTACATAAAATAATCGACAAAATAAATACGAGATTAATATTGTCGAATTGTAAAAATAGTTTACATATAATGTTATAAATGTCAATGATAAAAATGATTAAAACTAATAACATATAAATATTTATATTCGGTGCCACATTGAAATATACGTATATGCATCGAGACTGATAGGATGTTTAGACGTGTAATTTTATTTCATCTTATCAGTCGCATGCGCTGCATGATTTACCGCGTTTTAATTATTATTTAAAATATATGATTGGTTTCTGATGCTTACTCCAAGACTTAAATATCTTTAATAATGTCATAACTAGTATTTTCCTCGCAATTGTTTTGTTTACAGTGGTATTGCAACGTGATGACTTGTAGTGTGTGGATTTTAAATATAGGTACACACGAACAACTTAAATGTTATTAATTGTAACAATGTGTTTGAAAATTATCACAACGCAGTACGTTTTTTATGATCTCATCAATTATTTTTAATATGAACTTTTTTGATGAGCACTTTACAAAATGTTACTATATAACCCGATGCAATTACATGCCGTGTTCATTTTTCAAATTTAATTGAGGTATTAAGTAAAATGTGTCACTTGAGTCTGGAAAAAGAATCCTAAAAATGAGTTCCTTTCTATCCCCGCGCGCCGAGGTTATTATTATTACTATTACACTCTCATACTTCCTGGACGCAACAATTGCACAGGGTACAAGATAATTTTACCAACAATAATTAACTTTCTATTTAATATTGTACTTCAGAAATTCAGGGAAACATGACAAAAGAGTAAGAAAGTAGAAGTATAAAGAGTAAAAGAGTAGGACAGTGTTTATACGTCTTAATATTTTGAATCTTTTTTTTTTCGTTTTTATTTTTTGTCGTAATTATTTTTATTTATTCATGTTAAAGACCTCTGGTTGTCACGTGTGTATGTGTTGTGTTAATTTTAATTCTTAATGTAATAATTCTTATTTGATTTATGAAATTACTAAAGGAAACACCACTTTAATATTTTATTTTTCTAACGCATGCTTCGTTACCAACTTATAATAATTTTGTTTAATGTATGCATGTTTTATATCGTTATTTGAATTTGGATAATTTACAAGTGCGAATTAAGAAATGTAAAAAGAGTGGGTTTACTTTGGGTGCAATAAACCATTTTTAATAATGCATAAGTACGGTTCAGGAATAAAATTATTACGTTTGGTAAATATATGGAAGAACCAACGTGATGCATTAAATGTTTAAGAATTGTAATATATAAAAAGCAATGACTTCAGTTTGTTAGCTATTTTATCAATAGTGGTTAAGTTAGAAATATAAGATAACTGAAAAATAAACTTTTTCCGGATTTTGATAATAGTAATACAATTGTTAACATATTTTAAAATTTAGATTCAAACATTTTTAATACATTTTATTTTTTTAAATATGGAAAAAAAAATTTCTTACGGTTATAAATTATAAAACATGAGTATTCAGAAATTAAACAATACGTACTCGAACTACCTGCATTATATTATGGATACACCGATCTCGACGTTATCAAAAACTTATAACAGTTTTTTTCTCTTGTCTCCGTCGCCAACAGAGATTTCGGCAGAGATTACTTTCCATCTAATATTTAACACCGACTGACACGTTCAAATATTCTTGAATTATTGTGGACCAGTGGAGATTTTTGAACGTCTTAATAAAGATATATACATTTTTGAGACTATACCACAATACAGAGATAAATTTTACCGTTACTGAAGAGTAAAAATACGTAATTTACTGAAGAAAATATCTTTATGTTCAAACTCTTCACTCGTAGAGAAAATAGTTAAAGTTAATGTAATTTATTTTGATGTATAATGAGAAAGTTACAATAATGTGTCAATGCTTAAAGAAATAGCCAAAACACGAAAATTTATAAAAATAGATGTTCTCTTGGTGTTGAGAGGTTTGAATCCTATTAAGGTCGCCAATCCATACACGTTCATCAACTTATTTTATTTATGCAAACGGAAAAACATATTATTTTAATTCAAAATCACTAAAAATATTGAAGTTGAATATTATAAAATTAAGTGAAATAGAAAGTTCATGAATGAATCATGTATTTTTTTTTAAATATTAATTTTAAACAGATGAACCTATATATTTTTTTAACTAAATATATATATTTATTTTAACATTTAATTGGTTAATACATGAATACAAATGTTAATTTAACAAACTCTTTTTTTTTCTTGTACGTTTACACACCAAATGAAACAAAATATGTTGGTTCTTAAAACGTCAGTACGTTACTTTAAACAATTTCCACGTAAATTAGTTTAATAATTGTTTAAAGTTAAATACAATTATTATTATTCGGTTAATAATAACGGTTTATATTACATTGTAATCTCTTTATCTTTTGTGTTATTCTTAATGAGATATGTAATTAAGAATATTTTAAATAATAATTATGAGATAAACTATATAACTAATATATTTATGTACAAGAATGACTCGAGTACGTCTATTCTGTAATGTCAGAATAAATTTTTTCTTAATCAAATAAAATTTTTAAACGCGTTATATCTTCTACTAAATATTTACCATTAATAAAGACCTCAGGGTTGTTTGGATGTTAAATTTGAAAAAAAAAATATTTTCAAGTATAAAATAAAATCTAACATTATTAGATATCTATCGTCATTACTTATACGTTTTTAAAATAAGTCATACAATAATTATTATAAAAATATAATACGTCTCATTCGTTAATGTGTTGCTTCGGTATAGCCTTGTAATTTACACAATATGTATGATTATTTTTGTTTGTAATGAATTCAAATAGTGTCTATGCTGAACTTAGTAGAAGATTTCGCGAGGAGTATTTTTCAAGGGACAGAGTAATACGAAGACGGGATATGGACACTTGGAATAATAAAATATATTATTCCATTGAAAACCATGGTTAACGTCACTTACGACCGGAACACTATTGCGAAACGTGTAGGCAGTGTTGGGAATAGATAATGCAAAATTTATCTAGATAAAGATAAAAGATAATTTTATATTTATCTAGATAAAAAAAAGATTTCAAACATTTTTATTTTTTGGTCAATATTTCATATTTGTAATAATATCTATGAAGACTCAATTATAATCATTATTATCAATTAATCTCAACTTATTACTCTAATCTTGGAAAGAATAGGGACAATTATCTAGACAAGATAAAAGATGACAAAAATCTATCTAGATAAGTCCCAACCCTGCGTATAGATACAAAATACTGTATAGATATTCGGGTGGTTAAACTGCTGCGTGTAATCTTGTGCGTGCGGGAATGCTTACGTGCCACTGTGCTTAATTTTATAAGAAAAAAAAAATAAATAAATAAATAAAAATTATTAAATTCATACGTTTGTTTTATTTACGACGACATTTTAATTTTAACAGTGCGTACCCACAGAACAATAAATATATACGCATTATTACATAAATGTTATTAATTTTCAAATGCGTATGGAATATTTCGCGGTATGCGATGTTATTTAATTCCGTGCGATCCACGCACACGTGCAGGCGTGAATAATATAATATTATATTCAAGTCTATAACAGTAGTATTAGTGTTATTATCATTCTAATTCTTATTATTGTTGTTTAAAAATGTTAAATACAAAGTAATAACTGCACGAGCTTAAGTTTCAATAATAATAATAATAATAATAATAATAATAATAATAGTAATAATAATAATAATAATATTAACATGTGGTAGTCTGTTGGTCAAAAATGTTCGAAACGATATTTCAACATAATGTACTTTTTTACTACCTTTTTAGTAATAAACCGACAATTATTTACCATCATTAGTAGTCACGCTCAAATGATTTTCATAAACTCATATTTTTAATGCTGAAAATTCTCTCACCAATCCTCTACACTAACCCTATCGTTTTTAATATAACCCGGGTATTTGCGTATGGCGTTAATAATATAAACATATAGAAATTTATTGATTTTTTTTCAAATTGTGTACTGCGATAACCGTAATATTTGAGGATTTTTTTTCGAACTAAACTTGATTATTTTTATGCTTGAATAGTTTATTTTTTACCGTGCATGCACGCATAAAATTAAAAGAATTGAGTTAAATTTTTACTATCTAGTTATCATAATTTCTTAATACCGTTTAAAAAAAGAAAGATTATAAGTCAAAGTTGTAATTTTTTGTTGTTGAACTAAGTTCAATATTCCATAGGAATTTTTTATAGTTTGGCTCACATCGATTAGTAACATATTACTGAGAACGGTAAAATGGTTTGACTAAGCAATTATCCCGCACTGATAAAATTATTATATTATAAAATAAATTAATGGACTTTAATCATGTCGTGAAATTGAATGACGATTACCGTCGTTATTACCATCGTTGATTGCACATTAACGTCGTGAGCTTAGAATAGGTTATCCAAGGTTGTAAATTCATTTTTTTTAAATTAATTTTTTTTCTTAATTAAATAACAATTCTAAAATTATTGGATATTTATGTTTAGGTACTCGGACAATTGACACCCGACGGTTTTGTCGATATCAGACTTTCTGCACCCGATATTTTTCGGGAACACAGACAATTGACACCGGGCGATTACGATTACGATAACCGCGATTAGGTACTACCATTGATAAAATATACATGTATATATTTAATCAATGCTATTAGTTACTATTTAGTGCCTGTACTCTATAGTCTGTTTGTTTAATTTAAATGTTATTCATTCAATATGAACTGAGATTCAAGAGATGAAATTGAAATAATTAATAATAAATTAATTATTAAAAATTAAATTTATGTTTTTCAAAAAGAAGTGGTTGATGGATTTGATAAATGAAGAAAGGCTTAAAAATATCTGTAAAACTTCTTGCTTTAACACAAATACTGAAGTTATTAGTTTATAGAAAACATATCATATGTAACTAAACATTAAATTTGAATATAATTTATAATGTAAATGTAAAATATAATGTAAAATATATTTATGTATATAATATGATGATTAATTATCCAACTGAATTTTATTATATACATTTATATTCGATATCAATTGTTCTATTATTGGGTGTCAAATGTCCTATTGTTGGGTGCCAAATGTCCTAGATTCCTATGTTTAACCTAAGATAGGATGATAATAACTGACTCAATGAAAAGAATAAAACGATAAAAGAATTGAGAAAAATAATAACTAGATTTTTCGCATTTATTATACCGTATTAGGTATAACAAATTCATTGTATTCTCGGGTTAAACTGTTACGTATGTATTATAAATTATTATCTAGAACAGCGATTTTTATACTGGGGGGCCGCCAACAATATTTTTAGGGTCACCGACAGATAAAATAACTAGTAATGTAAACACAATAGTACAATAATATTATTGAGATTTCCAATTTATAAAAGTTTAGGATTGCCAATAAAACGTTATATTAATCTTATTCATTACTGCTTTTTAATGCTATCCGGATAAAAGGATCGTTCGAAATATTGATAACACTATAGGGGGTCGCGGCCTCAAAAAGATTGAGAACCGCTAATACAGAAGAAAATTATCTTTTCCGTGATAATTTCGTGATAAAACGACACATGGTTGAAGTGACGCGTACAACGGTTTGAATGACTACCTATACAATTTATATAAGGTAACTGCTGCAAAACTCCCATTTAATGCACATGCTTTATTCGCTTTCTACAACAACTATCGATCGTTTATTATTACCAATGTCGGGTCTGTATTATTGAATATCCATCGTCTACAATGTAAGGATATTTAAATATTATATTTATATATGTAGATCAGGGAGTAAATGCGTGTGAGTAACAATATACCTACTTACTCATAATACGTACCCCGTGGAAAGATTAGCGTTACGCTGTTACGATACACATTCTGGTATATTACCTCGGGCAATCGACAGTATTTTTAATATTTATTAAAAAAATAAATGAAAAAAAAAAACCATTTACAACACTAAAAGTTCTTCGGAAAATGTTAAGGGGTTGTTATTATTAAATTCCTTTCACGTGTGCGCGACCGTTGTTGAAAAACAAACATTTCGAGGATTTTAAAGACGAGAAATTATATAATAATACCACGAGGTATCTCGTGAGTCATGACTTATTACTGGTGGAGTAGAATATAAAATATCACCGGGTAGAGCTTGTTAATGTACTTAAACACGCACCGTGGTCATTCGATTAAATACCAGACCGGTTATACCGCGGTATACGCATTCTTATAATATATGACGTAACTTATTAGATTAATAATAATAATTCTTCGAAAAAAAAAAAATAAAAAACACGTGACATGTTATGTGATGAGAGATATGAATTTTTATTAATAGTGAATATTTCTCAACCTAGAACATGTTAAATTCCACTGCAACGGTTCTCAATTCATTGGTTCTACCGTATGTACATAACAGTTTTAAACTACAGCAGACTCCTTTCGTGTGGATCAAATTTCGAAACGAGCATAACATTTATCAACAGTTCTTTGAAACTCTATTTTCTAATTATGCGCATGTTTTCATACTATATGATCTCAGTGTGTGCATATTTCTAGCTATAACCCTCCTCCCAACTACCTGGGGTCTTACAATTAAATTACAATTAACTATCGATAGATATTATATCGATTTTTATTTTTCAAAACACGCTGATGTGTTACCGACATCAAAACTTCAAAAAATGTTTTTCTAGAACAATGTATAATATTTTAATAATAAATAGTATGTTACTACATTACCATATATTTCTTATTCAAACATTTTTTTTATTAATTTGTAGATTACATGTAACCGAAAATGACCTAATTTTAGTAACTTACTTCTTTTAATTTTATTTTGTTCTTATCAACGTATAAAGTATTCATATGTTATCTTTGTTCACTTTAAAATATTACGTTTAAAATTTAACTCTTTTCGTTGACATGTTCAGCAGGGGCGGATAGGGCCGCCGGGACACTGGGATTTTCCCGGTGGGCCGCTTCTCATATTAACAAAAACGGGCCGATGAAAAATATTACTACTAATACTATTATACATGTACATATATACAAATAAAAGTAAATAAATATAATACTGATAATATATATTTAAATCTAGCTTAAATCTATAAATACTATAGTAAATTCCTTTAAAATGAAGAAGAAAAAAAAGTATTTACAGTAGGGTTACATAATTTTAAATATTTTTTTTTTGTGTATTATTTTAATTGAATGATCAAAAATTAAAAATTAAATTTTATTCAAAATTTCGAATGCAAATTTTTTTTTCTTTAATGTATATTTTAACATATTAGTTCATATACTTGTGCATATTAAAGATCTTTTAGCGCATATTTGATTGGTTTTTAATGCATATAATTCCGTGCTATAATGATAACTGATTGTTGAGATTTGAATTATCATATATAGTCACTAATAAAACCCCACGGCAAAGTCGATTACTGATGACATGTTTTTCCACAATAATTATACGCAAACCATGTAAATAGTATAATATTGCTAAAATGTTGTATAACCAGGTATGCTTCAAAACGAATTAAAAAGAAGAGGATGTACAGAAAATAAAAGAGATAAAAATCGCAGAGTTGTTAAAAGAGAGCAAATCATGTGTGAAATTGGATAGTATAATATATATTATAATTTTAAATATTATTCAAGAAAGTCGAAAAAAAGGTGGTGATTGTCGTGTCGGTTCTTTCAAAGTTGAGGTAATTGTTTAGTTGGAACTTGGATATAATTATACGGGCCGCTGTATTTTATTTTTTCCGGGCCGGTCAGATTATGCCTATCCGCCCCTGGTGTTCAAGCATTAATGAAATCATAAGAATTTTAGATAACTTGCTTTTAAATTCAATAAAAATTGAAAATTCAATTTTTAAAAATTCAACAAAACATATTGGCTTACGCCAAGTTAATACGTCGTTTTCCCCAAATTTCTATTATTTATTTATTATTCTAATATTTCTATAAGTTATTAAATAATTTTTTCTTTTGATCTCTGAGAATTTGTATTTAGTTCGATAGTAAATCCATCACCGAATACCTTTGTCGCAAAACTCAGAATAAATGTATGCATTATACATAATATTATCGAAATATTTAAATGTTCGTAATTGTTTGAGATCAGTCAACCGATTAATAGAATGTTAACTTTTGTAAAAACCATACTCACGTGCATACTCACCTATTTGTATATCACCGTATACGTGGGTGTGTGTGATTATTTGTAAATAACACCCTAGAGATAAGTGAATACAACATGTGCATAAGTATGTAAATGAATACATTTGCCAGTTGCATTCATACTATGGCAATAATAACATTGTTATTGTAGAAGTGCTGACGGATGCACGTTTAATATAAATATATTTAAAACAATTAATCAATCGTGCTAACTTAATTTTTTGTTTAAACTATGCATTTTTTTAAATTCTGATTTGGAAAATATAGATATTCTTTAAGACTGTATTATCTAATACCTTTCTTTACTTCTTAAAAAATATCCTATGGCATTATCAAATTATGTTTCTCACACAGGATCATAATTTTTTAAATATTATTAATTTATGATGCTATAATGTAATTCGTCATTTTATTTAATCGGTATTTGCCATTGCTTCAAGATAATGCAGATCAAATTTTATGATCAATTATGTAAGTATAAAGTGAAAATACAAACATACCAATAGTTTTAAATTTATTGTGCTCAATCATAGGATTTACACACCAAGAATATCCTTCAATATTTAAAAATTAACTTTTCAACCTTAAACTTACGTTAATTCACGGTTAAAACATATTTTATGAGCCTACGATAGTAATTAACTCTTTTTACAACAATATCAAAGATGAAATAGTATAATTTTATACATTGTATTCATCGTGTAGTTAGGATATTACATAAGCATATTGAATAATACGTTTCAATGTGTTTATGCCCTTGGTGTAATACCCATTTTATAATTGACATTCGTATGCGAAAATGCAATCCATAGCGTAAAACGTAGTGAGTTATGAACAAATGATTTTTATTTTTGTTCAAATACGATCGCCAAACGACGGAAAAACGGCGTGTTAAATACATAATTGTTAACGTGACGTATTTTTTTTTCAATACGTTTGAACGAAAACTCTACAAACGGTCAATGTAACTTGGCGTATTACGACCGCCATTATTATATATATATAATGGTATATAGACGGAATGTTCCCACGACAGCCGCGTCTTAGGGTTACGTGTTAACGAGCGTCGCCAGATCGCCTCTCGTCGTTTGCATAATCCCGACGAGTTTTAAGACGCACCGGCTGGAGAACATCGGTACCATTACGGCAAGATGGTGGATACATCAACGGGAGTTCGTATGCACGACGTCGACGTATCACGATCGCACGTGTCCGTGTGCCAACCGGTCCGCAAAAGTTTTCAAGTGACCGTCACGCGACCATTTACAACGACCCTTTCACGGGGGTAGTGTATCGGGCTAACGACCAGCCGATATCACGACAACTCCGACATCAACGATTGACAAAAATCGACAGTTTCCCGCAACAATAGCGTACGGGCGAACTTAACATTCTTGGGTTCTCGTCGTAATGGTGGCGACCGATAACCACTTCTCTCACGAGACGTTTATTATTCATTTTCGTACTATGCGTCACACGCAAACGTAAAATAATGCAATCGCGTGTCGCGTTTACGATCCCTTTCGAAACACGTGGTATAAACCGTACGTGTACCTATACGAATGGTCGCGTGCATGTGAGAACACAGAGAATGGATAAGTTGCTATGTGGTATGGGCAATCCATCAGAAGTCAATGTTTTCCCGGAAAATCGATTAGCATCTTATAAAATGTTTTAATTTTTTACCAAATTAAAACATAATGAATAATGTTTTCATGTTAGAAAAATGTTGTGTGTATTGTTGTTAAAATAGAAACTTGAATTTCCTCTAAACAGTGGTGTCAGTAAAGTAAGGGGAGGGGGGATTCAAATCCCCCATTTCTAAAATCTCGGCAAGTAAATAAAGAGGTTATACTAAAAATAATTATTATCTAAATATATCAAATCCCATAATAAATAATTTTTACTTGTGCCCTTGCTACTAGCTAAATTAATCTCCTCCTCTAAAATGTTTAATATATGTGAGTAGAACTCTTCAAACAATGTTCAAAAAGTTCAAGCAATTTCAAGACGAGTAGTCTTTTTAATAGTAAGCTCCGCTTACAAAATTAAATATATAACACTTTATGATCGTATTATTTTTTATTTTAACTTTCATTTGTTATTCTGTTACATCTGTGAAATAGTTCAAGATCGCTTTTTGTAACGATAAATAAAATCGTACCTCATTTAACTTATTTAAATAGGTATGAAAAAAAAAATTAATTAAAAAAAAAATCACTAAAAAATGAAAGAGTTTAATGTTCGGAAATGAAACTCCTAATAAATGTTATTTATTATGTATAGTATATAAATTATACACAATGTCGTAAAATTATAGTAGAGCCTAAAGTAGTTAAGTAACACGCACGTGCTGTATAAACGACCAAAGCTATACAATGTATCACTTTAATATATTAATATTATTATTATACCAGACAATCCGTAAATGTTTAGTAGTACTGTAATCGAATCTTATTTGAAAACACTGTATAAATAGATCGTATTTAATCGCAGAATGTAATCTCATCGATTGTAAATTGTATATTACGATTTTAATATCAGAAGCATTAGTAACAAAGAGCTTTACCTGCTTGTTTATCATGTTAATTTTGACGTTTTAATCAAATCCAATCTTAAATTTGTCAATAATACTTCTACTATGCGAAAACCGATTTCCAAAAATACTCACAGTTTAACCTTTCTGATCGAACAAAATGTGGTTGACAATACTAGACGCGTATGTTAAGTTGGCCCATTTACATATCAAAGGTTTTCCAATATTTAAAATATATTCAAGTCAAAATTTTTAAATTGCAATTTTCAGTGTATTTCTCGTAAAAGATAAAACTTCACATAGCCAATGCAAATCACCCTAGTAATACTTCAATATTGCGATCCAGCGATTCCTACGTAATTTAAAAAACCAACGTCTAAAGAATACTTTTAGAAATTACTAATTTCGATATTAGAAATGATAGACTAAATATTTATTTGGGTCAACTTCGCAAATAATTACCAATCACGGTTAAGACATGTACATCCTACGTGGTATTCTTTTGATCAGCCACCACTCCTCGCCACCAAAATAAGTCTTCGGATTCATAAGCCCACGAAATAGTCAGAACACGTTTACTCGATCCTCATACTTTCACGTATTACATTGTATATGATACGTTTTCGGTGCTTAATCTTCGAATTTTCCACGATACGTGAACTTTTTCTATTCTGAAACGACGTTGGATGCATTAAAAAGATGACCACGCTTGCGAATATGTTCACCACCAACAATACATATCAAACATAATAATCCTCAAAACATTTCTGATCATCTTTCCGATCCATAGGATTGCAGTTGCAGCAACAATGAGTAGGTTTTATCGAAACATTCCCCTTTTTATCCACAAAAATCCTTTCGTCTTAATCTCTTTTTGTTCATCTTTAGCTTAATCCTTAAAGAATATTATCAGAAAAAATACTTATTTAAAATTATTTTCATAAGGATGTTTGTTGTTTTAAGTAATGTATATTAAGTATTGTCATTTTCGCTTAAAAATGAACATAATATTTTACAGAATATTAATTATTCTGTGTAGTTTAACAATTATTATTGATATAAATCAATCTAAAAAGTAAACTATATTATATCGGAGACAAAAAAATAATGTACAAAATCCCATAACCAGATAAGCCATGATTCATACGAGTGCCACTAAAATCATGCAAAATATTACATATTAATACACACAAATACCTGAATATTTTTAATTTCTATCCACATTATTTCAAAATTCATCAAAAAAGATAAATGTCGTCCAGTTTGCTTAGTAACGTTCGTGTTATAAGATTGATATTCATTATTGATTTCATATTATGGTTAAGAATTATAAAATCAATTATTCTTCGGTAAAATATTATCTACACATTCAGCTACCTAGACCTGATCATTGAAGACCTAAGCCAAATTCTATCTCTTTATTTCTTCTACAAGAACCATTATCATTTTTCGGTACAAAAATTCAAAAATATTAATGCAACTAAGAATAAAGTTAGGAATTTTAGCTTAGTTGAATGATTCAACTCATTTTACTTAGTTCTTTCCAATGATTTGATTCATTGAGTCAAATCCTAACGACGGAGAATGTCGATTTTGGAGTAAGTTAACAAACATTCGACCCTGCGAATAACATGTAATGCAATTATTCATTTAGTTTCGGAGGAGCAACTGAATATTTCGTAATCCCGATTTCATTGCTGTTTACGAGTGTTTAATTAAAAAAGGGCTAATATTTCAAAAAGTGGAAAAGTAACGCGGTTCTTCGGTCTATCGACCGTATAATTTTTCATTATTAGTGCACGAAAATTTGAATTCATTCCGGCAAAACGTCCGCAGAACTGTAACTGAATATTATTATATTGCTTTTCACCGTTCTCGTGTTCATTTGCAACACCACTCGTTTCCTACCACAATTGGGCTTTTTGTTTTTCGGTTTCGCATAATTAATTCCATCGGAAACAGGTTGACTTATTTCCGAGCGGGTTTCGCAAATATCGTTCGTTAATTAACACTCCAATGTAGCTGTAAGACGATATTATAATACAATACGTACACATAATCGAATGAAATTTGTGTAAAGTCACAACCTAAGATTAATGTACTTTTCACATATTTAGACGATCTCTGATTGTTTTTTCGCCCTTATTTCAAAAGGTAACACTTAGATATTTGTAAAGTTTACGTAGAACTAAATTATTGTTCAAAATTGTCTGCACGTTATTGCTTCACTAAATATAATATATTATAATTGTACAGATTTTTTTATGAAATGCGAAAGAAGTATTATACAATTAACTAATTTCAGGAAATATTTTTGTTATTAGTCTTCAAACCAGTATAAATACATTTTCTGCATAATGCAAACTGCTATTACCATAATTGAAAAAAAAAATCTTGTAACTTTCTCATTACTACTAACTGTGAATTATAGTCCTTAGTTTTCAGTACCTACCAAACAAAAATAAAAACTTCAAATAATTATTTTTATTAAACGAATCATTTGCCTTTAACCGAAAATATACTAAATAATAATAAAATACAATTATTGTATTTTATTAACCTATTATAGGTAACATTATTTATTTTTAACGGTAAAAAATATTTTAAAAAAAATTTAAAATACTGGCATAAACGTACTGTTCGATTGTAATGATTTATCAAATCTCGTTGCCTTGAAATTGATTTATAAAAAATAAAAATAAATATACTACGTAGAGGTCTTCCATCGCATGGATCATCCTTCTGCGTTGGTATACGCGCCCAATGTAAAGGCTATAATAATATGTTAATAAAAGTTTTGGAGCACTGTGTCAACCAGTATAAAAACCAATACAATACGAGTCCAGTATATACTATGTGATTAGACGGACGGTTTTTGTCCCCAACGAATTATTACACACACACACACACACATACATATACATATTGAAACGGTGCGAGTCGTACCCACTCCGCCGTTATCAAAAAATACGTTTTTCGGTGTTATGTGTAACTATATTTGAAAAATGTACATACATTTATATAATATTATAAGGGGGAGAGGTCTCGTCTTGGTCCCGATCGACAGGCTTACATAAGCGGCAGAGTCGGGCCTCGAGGTTTTATTAGTTATACTATAAGATGATTCGTTATTTTATTAATTATATTTTTATATAAAATAATGCAATGGGGTTTTTGGCGATATTCTGGGTAAATTAAACAAGCTTCCGTCAATATACCGACGGACCCAGAACTTCGTCGGTTGAACAATCGGAGGTGAGGGGAAACAGGTGGCCCTGAGAAGGGCCGTTTTCGTTTGTAACTTTGTCGGATACCTGGCTTTCCGCAGATGTCCGCCTCCGCTGTCATCGTTAGTAGGCATCGTCGCAGTCGTCGTCGTCGCAACCGTCAAACAATTTCTCGTTTTTCGTTTCTTCTGACTGGAGAGATGTATTCGGTCAAAAAAGTGGTAGAAGAATGTTGATGAAAGTTGACGGTTATTCGATGGGTTCTCTTATTTAACCATATTTCCGTCTTCGTAGCTTATTAGAATTGGCACGTTTGTATATTTTAGCAATATAAAATAGCATATTTTAACTGTGTTTTATTATTGGAAGATTTTACACTGTCATTATTTGGCAGTGTAAAATAGTACTATCCACATGCATTTAGTCATATCATGGGCGCTATTTTATATTGCTATTTCGTGTCTTTTTACATTTACGTGTTGGACCTGAGAAGAGCCGTTTCTTATGGAAATTCTCCGTTTCAATATGTATGTATAAACGAGTATATACATATATTATAACATACTGCACCGTGTACGCTTGTACACTCGTATATCTTTAAATGTAAAACCTACTCTTTTGCATTATTCCGTATACATACACTGTTGTTTGATGAAACGTTCCACAAGTTTTTCTCGCCGTTCGTACGTACAATATTTTAAAAACACTGCAACGTTATAATAATGAGACTTCGAAAAAGAACCGTATACATAATAATAACACGTGTATGTATATATACTATACATATAAATATGTTTTTACCGCGTGTGTGTCTCCCGTCAACGACTTTTCCTAATTTATTCTTTTGAAGTCAGATTTTCCAATCTTATCACAGTATTGAATAACCACCATACCACACGTTATATTTTATTTTTTTTTAAACATTTTGTAATGGATTGAACTCTCGAAATTAAATCGAATAAAAAGTTTTAATGATTTGTTTATAAAATACACTTATAGCTATATAATAGCTATATATTAGCTATATATAATTATAGTATTATAGCTAGCTATTGCATAGATATTTTAGCGGAGATTTCAAAATTATTTGAATAAAATGTATCATCTCGGTGGTACCATTTAAACCATATACGCGCAACTATATTTTGTTATTAATTACATAATATTTTTATTACAGACGATTTTATTCGTGTGCTTAACTATATATATATTTCTTACTATCTGAGTTCAACACTGATCAGAGTTGGTTGTTAAACATTTGTACATGCGCGATCAAACCGACCGTATTTGTACACTTTGTTTGCTCGAATCAAAAGTGCACTGTATAAAAAAAAAAAAAACGTCCTTTAAACTGGATACAAAAATAAAAAAAAATCGTGTAAAACGTATGTCGTTTTTTCAACTGCGTATTTCCACACTCTCTCGCTTTTCGGATGGGTTTTTATTTCATAATCATGATTTCGTTATACGTCACGACCTGTGTGTGTTGTTTATTTACTTTTTATTAAATCATGCAATAACGTTCGCCAACGGACCACTTGGTGTATAGTATTATGTACTTATGGAAGTGTTCATTTGTTGTAGAGATGGGGAAAATATACATTGTTTGAGTCATGTGTATAGTTTATAGTATGTTATCTGTTTATGTTAATTTAGTGTGATGCATAGCAGTGCATTGCACAGCTGCAGTTGTTTGGCTTGGAGGTATACCTCCATGCGTGACTAAACAGTTGTGTAATCGCACCGTTATCGTAATATGTAAATTATCGTTTTTAAGTGTTTTTAAAAGTATAGGTTTTTCTCTATTCGTGTTTGTCAATGTGTACACATCAAATAAGTTTTTTCTAAAGTTTCGTTATCGTTCCCGTTTACAGCCATCTTGTTTAAAACCAAGTTTCTTCTTGTTTTTGTATTTTGTCTGCCGTCTGATAAGTGGCGTTCAGTAACTTATAGTTACTAGTATTTTTAAGTCTACATTATTTTAGATTGGTCACTTTCCAGCGGCTTTTGTGAATAGCGTGGTTTTTCATCGTCGTTTCATATTGTGCTGTGACGGGATTCGTAAGTTCTTCGTCAACAACTGTCGGCATACGATTGTGTGTATGCGGGGTCAATTTGTACCTTTTATTGTATTAGTTTTATTAATTACTGTCACCGGCACACCTTGTGTGCCACCGTTGTGCGTGAGAATTGGTCAACCATATTTTTGTTAAGAGTTTTATTTTTAGTAACGGTCGACGGACCCAAAGATTCCTGGATATTTATATTGATTATGTGCCGTGTGGGCCAAAAATTTTTATAATTATATACATATATATTTATTCTATTTGTTGTGTGCCAGGGTGGCCGCATATTGTTATTATTATTTAATTTATTAGGTATGCCATTGTGGGGCCAGCTCATTATTATTTATAATAAATTGTCATTATATTGTATTGTTTTTTTATTATTATTATTGTACCAATCAGTCAAACTAATACATTTATTTATTATTATTATTACGTAACACACATTATTTATTTATTACAATAAGAATTCTTCGGCGAACAAGTTAGCCCTATATTATTGTTGGGCACTTACCACGTCTACATACTTCTTTTTTTTTTCACACTTTTGTGTTTTTATTACAATACGAGTATGTGTAACTAATTAAATTATTTCATGTATTATGCAGTTGATTTACTATGATACATTTTTTTACCGATAACGTATAGGACGTACGTGATCTTTTGTAGGCAAAAAACCCGACTGAAATGCGTTGAGTCATACAATTATTTTACTTAAGTTGTAGTGACTAATATGATTATAAAACTCAAGTAGATATTATACTGATAGATTATTTCATACAATAATTAAATAAAATACTTCTAACATGAGAATAATAATAAGACTTTTAATATTATTAAATCAGTAAGAGTGCGACCGTAAACAATTGTTACACAAACATTAATTTATGAGCGTCAGCTTGTAGATGTTTCAGGTATTTATTTTTTCCATGGAACTACGTACCTACTACAAAAGTAGTGTTATTCGTACAATAACAAGTTAGACATTAGTGAATCACGCAAATAGTATTGTGTTAATTCGAAATACTCAATGGTCATCATCACATGATGGAATAATAAGTTGAGCTGATAATTAAACCATGTTTCATTATAAGTACATTTCATTTGAAGATATTTAAACAAAATGTCTATTTTTACACTTTACTCCGAATACTTATTATATATGTACTCGTATAGTTCGTAAATACTTAAAAATAAATACCCTCTCTTTGAATATAGAAAAATAATTATCAAATTATTTATTCAATATTCATAAAAAAAATATTAAAAAAAAAAAATTGTACGGATCTATCGTCACAAAATATGGATACATGATAATAGATGATTTTTTTTAAACTTTTTTTTAATTATTTCGAAAAACTTATAGAATTTTAGGATTCTATAGGATCAATAAATTTCAGACACTTTTGAGTAGTTGAGTACTTACATTTTGAATTTAAATTTTATAGGAAAATTAAAATATGATTGTTTAAACTAATAATGATTGTAACGACAGTATCCACTAAAGGCTATAATAGTTTTTATGTTTATTGAGTTTATAATATACTATTGACAAAATGACCAAGTGGGTTTTAAATAGATTTAGAAAGTGAAAGCATTTAAATTTAAAAGTTGGACTTAAGTTGCCTTTGTTTGAAATCTGTAAAAGGCAAATTAATGATATAAACAGGTCATACAAAAACGATAATGAAGCATCAAGATTTGTTCAACAATTATTATTAAAAAAAAAAAAAAAAAAATTAATAGAATTAGTGATAAAAATAAGCCGTTATATGACATTGTCATTTAATTTATCAAATAAATTTCATTCTCATAAAAACATTTTCTTAAAGAAATATAATAATATTAAAATAACCACATTTTTTTATTCTATTCATTCATACCGCGTTGTGATTTTCTATAGCATGTTTATGCACGTAAAAAATGACTGTATAGTAGATTTACTTAAATTTTGAACATCTATTGATTGATTAGTATAAGAAATTGTAGATTATAGAGTTTTTATTACATTTTTATTTTTTAAAGATATATGCATGTTATCCTGAAGGACGTGATTAGTTGCAAATGCAAAAGGTGATTTTTGTTCATACATACTTGTTGAAATATCATAAATGATATATTCTTGATATACTCGTTATGTATTTTAGGGGCATCGAATCCATAATTTTCTTGAGATGTAATTGGCTTAAGATATTTATCAAAAGATTCCGATTCCGATTCGTTTGTATCCCAAAAATTAATATTATAACCAAATTATTTAGCATGCCCACATTTAACACATTTATAAAATTTAAAGTATTAAGCTCAAGGGTAAAATTAAGTTTTATTTTTTGTTTGTGTAATTTTTGTAAGTTTAAATTCAGGGGCTGATGCCTGAGCACAACTAGTAGCCCCTCTGAGCCGGCCCTGACTACACATTATCTACGAACTCAACTTACTCAAACGTTGGTCGTTAGTATGGCTTTTATTTCGACAATGACGACGAAAATACCATAAACAATAGTATTACATCCATCGTGTGTCCGCGTGATAATATTACAATAAAAAAATGTGAACTTGTGTGTATGTATGTGTGTGTATTTTTCTGTGTTTATGTGTGTCAAACCGTCAAAATAATAATAATATATCTATATTTTGAGTACAAGGGGTACAGTGTCGTTTTCAGGGTCCTTAATGTACAGTGCGCGTGTATGTGTATGTAAGTGTATGTGTGTAGAATCGACCGTACGCGTTTGTTACCTATAACCAAATTATATTTATGTATGTGGGTACCTTATATATATATATATATATATATATATATATATGTACATAATATATATTATATTTAATACATATGCGTGATAAAAGGTTAGTCGAAATGAAAACAAATGCGTGTGAATGTACGTATGTGGCCGACCGATGTTAATATGAAGATATTATTATGACGTGCACGCGCAAGGGTGAAAGTGTGTATGTGTATGTAATATACCAATTAAGTATTAACAAACAGGGGCGCGAGCGCAAACACATTTTCACACACCACGGGTCAGTGTCCGGAAAAAACGAATTATATTGTCGCACACGTATAACATGTAGGTATATAAGTTGAGCAAATCATCTACCCGTAGGCATATGAAGGACTGAGTTATTGTTTTTTCTAATTTAAGACTAAAACAAGTTTACTAATCTATAATGTATCACACACTACTAACATTTAAGTAAAATGTTTTAGTTGTGTATTATTAATTTATAACAATGTAGCAGTTCCTTTAAACATTGTTGAACATGTATTCTACAAAATTACAAGATATTCGATTATTATTTTTTCTTTAGTTTTTTTTTTTTATAAATAAGCATAATAATTTATATTTTAAAATAAACCGTTTTAGCAAGCTCTCCACTCTTTACATCGCTAATAACGTGATCGAATGATAATATATAAAAAACTATGAGTTAAATTCCAAAAATCACGTCTACAAGAGTGATTTACAATATTATCAAAAGTAATTCTCTCTTTTAAAAAATAACATTTTCATGACCTAATAGCTAAATTATGACTTTCTTTGATTATTATGTGCTACTTACTAATTAATTTATTATAGCTTATAAAATTTAGATTTATATTTAATTTTCAAAGACAGTTATTTTGATCAATTATATTATTATTATATTTTATAAAGAAATATTTGTTTTTATAAAATATTCTCATTTTAACAGTGACTTACAACTTATAAAAAAAAAAAAAAAAAAAAAATTCAGTAATTATTAATTCAAGATTATTTATATAAACAAATATATTGATCAACTTTATTGATACAATGCTACACTTAGATTTATTTTCCTTATAATTTATGTCTCATAAAAAACTCTTTATCTATAGAAATGAATAATTATTATTATCACAGCAATATAATTATATTATGTGACAAGGGGACCGGAATGTGTAAAACATAAATGTATACCGTTACAATATATATATTTATATAATACTCACAAATTATGAATAATAAAATGTTTTTTTTCCCTACCCCGTCAGAGTAATAAAATTAATTCGCGTGAAATAATTTACATAATTCCTTAATGAAGTCGAAAAATAAAACGCTTATTAACTAAACGAACGCCCGGAAATGGAATCAGATGTGCGACTAAAACTATTGTAGTTTTGAAATTTGCGGATACTCCCATTTGAGGTTATGAATAATTATCACATTATTATAATGAACAATTGCAATTCCATTTTTTTCATACGTATCTTTTGAATGCATAGTGTATATATCAGTACTGCCAAGATAATTGTGGGATGAATATAAAATTATACGATATTTCGAAATGCATATATTTTCTTTAAAATAAATTTCTATTAAAAAAAAAACAATTCCATGTTATGAATTAATTTTACATTGTTACTTAATAATATTTTAGTTTATTGATATCAAAAGTAAGGAAAATAAAGTTTTAAGTATACCAAATATTTATCAAATGACATTTTTAATTCCTTAAATAATTGGGAATGTTTAAACAGTTATTTTGCAAAAAATATTAAATCATGTATGCGTATAAGTATAAGTACTATTATTTATTATTTATTATTCTACAACATTGTTACTGTCTCTTTTTTTGTAGTCAACCTTATGGCTAGTTTCGTAGTCGGACATTAATGGTCAAGCAGAAAAATATTTTCTAGATACATTATTAAGTATTATATATACTCGTATATATCAGGTAGGTACATATTATTTTTATACATCATATTCAATAAAAACTAATATTTCAAGTGAAAAGACGTGTATTTCTTTCTAAAAAAATTTATTTTTCTTAGTTCAACTGTATATATTATCCCGTGAAATGTGGATATAACATTAGTTGTATGTTACGATAAAATTCAAAAATAACAGTTTTTAATTTTTATTTAATACAGTATATTTACCGTAAATACTTTGTTTGTCTCAATTCTTATTTTGTCCGCTGATTTCAATATACGAAAATGTACTAAATTGTTGCTTTATGTAATACCTCGTTTAAAGATTTTATGTTTTTAAAATGATTCAAATGTTTCGTTGCAGCCAAATTAAATACCTAATACAATAACTACGTAAACAACTGTATACATTTAGTATATTTATATATTATATAAGTACAGTATATAGTGTGTATACGCTGCTAAAATGATTTACCTTTAGAATTTTCCCATGAGAGTCATCTAAACACGAAATTATATCAAATTCGACTTATGGGATGGAATGTCGATACATATGTTCGGAGAAAAAAAAATAGTCAAATTAGTGCTCATAATTAAAATATCAAAAGAATACCCGCAAACTCGTAAATATGTATGGAGCATTCGTATTCATATTCCGAATCAAGTACGTACGCGTATATAGATTATACGCCTTAACGTCTATCCTCCCGAGTACAAAACAACCGTTACATAGTATATTAAAATATACAATGTATATTATACATATACTACAAACAACCTTATTTTGGTTTGAGGATTTCAATTTTATTAGTTAATCGTGACTGTAGACTGCTGGAATGTATACATGTATATAAAACTAAAGTTGAATACGAAGACATACGATATATAATAATATAAACGTATCGTAACGCGGCATATAAAAATAATAAGTATCCCAGACTAAAAAAAACTTAAAATATATATCATATAACACATACATGTATATAAATACAGCCACCGAGATAACACCGAGAAATTGAATATAATGCGCTTTTACACGTTTTCAGAAAAAAAAAATAATATTTTAAAATACCAATAAGGTACACGCAAATAAATTTAAATTTGTGGTACGGTGGTAAGCGTTAATTCAAGTTTTTTATACATAATTATCATAAATATCTGTTTCTTTTATTCTTATACTATTTCGTGGTAAGTTTTGATTTGATATATATGTATAATATATTTCAGTGTACGTTTAAAACATATATGTTTATAAGCCATTATCATTTTATAGTATAAAACGAATATTAACTTGACGATTTTCTTGGTACAAGTGAACGTACTATAATATAAATCGTCATGATGTGTAACAAAATATATATATATATTATTATGAGAATTTTGTATAGTAAATATGTGAAAAATATAAAATTAAAAATAATTATGTATTTTAATATTTTAATTTAACAATTGGGAACAAATCTTAAAACCTAAAATCTATTCATAATTTGTGTTATTAAAAAAAGTTGAAATATATATATTATACAAATGTATAGTTGCATATTATACACTCATCGGTAGATATCAGCGATATATTTTAGAGTACATAATTTATAGAGAACTACTCGATTTTCATTTTTAATAACCTTAGCCATTTTTCTGTATATTTAACCATGTCTAGTTAAAAGATATTGTTTTAAATACCCAATTTCAATGCGAACGAAACACTTTAAAAAATATTTCGAATACTGTGGAAAACAACTAATGTCTGTGAACCCTGTTCCAACGGACATCTTTTACTGTGGTCTAATAAGTTGTGTAACAAATACATGTTGTAATAATTCGTTTCTTTATCACTCTTACATTATCAAATATTTACGCAGACATGTATACAATAATAATAATATAATTATGAAAGTCTACATATTTTATCATCATAATGAAATATTGTATTTGTTGTTGTGATATTATAAAACATGTACTTCGTTGAGAGCTTACAGTTAATTTGTTTTTTCGAATTCAACCTAGCATTCACCATTAGTAGGTAATGAACATGAAAATAATTCAAATTCGATCAATAGCGTTTGATGGAAAAATGAAACTTCAAGTCTCATTAATATATAGTAATACTTGTATGAATATATATATACCATATATATATAATCATAATAATCGATTCACTTATATATTTATTAAAATAGGTTCAGCCAATATTAATATTGGTTAACCTATTTTTACCCTTGACAACGTATGAATGAATATCGTTTAATTATTATGTTCAACAATAACACTTCTACTGCAATTTATATATTTAATCCGGGTAAATTAAATTAATTGTATGTATGAGAACGCAAACCTAGTAGCATGAAAGCAAGTATCCAAAAAAATTGCTTGCATAAACAAAACGCGAATTTGGACCCCAAATGGATTCGTTAAATAGCTTTTGACTTAGTATAGTATGCCATTTTTCTTTGAAAAATAGGTGACCAAAGTTTTAAACATAATGAGCTTAAATTTATAGGAAAATTATTTGTCAAAAAACGTTACGTTAAAAAAAAATAAATTACAAACATAAATACTTACTCGGAAATTATTGTAATCATTATTCAATAAAAAAAATTGAAAATAAACACCTGATTTATATAATTTCGAAAAATCAAGACTATACTTATTCGATTAGTAGGTGATATTTTATTTTGGAAACATTTTGCAATGCAGTAACTAACTGTGTTTATATTTCCGGATGTATACTTAACATGTATAAAGATAATGGTAATTATCATTGTATAATATTATTAGAAATAATATTATACGCCTGCTACGTTAGACATGAAAACGATATTGATATTCGGTTTTAACGGTGATTGGAAAAAGTCGATCGCAACAAAGGTCCTTTACATACCGATTGTTTACTGCACGTACGATTGAGTTTACAACGTAATTTCATGGACAGTCGATTTTTAGATGACGTACGGATCACAGAGCATAATAATATAATCATAATGATAATAAAAGTAACAATAATAATAATTGTCTCTCTAGATCACTTTGTTCATGTTTATCGTTTATATTGATGATGGCCAAGCTAGTCATGCATTGAGACCTTTAGAACATAGTCCGACAATCGCTGTAAGTACATAACATGGTTTTATAGATCTGAACCGCAGTGGTAAAAAACAATTTTTCATAAATCAATACTGAGTCTAGATCGTTTTATTGTCTATTGGATATAAAATATGATTATCTCTAATATAAAATTACTTACCCAGCTATCGAATAACATATTTGTATGATTTTAAATAAATACAGATATGTTTGAAAAACATTTTAAAGGTATTTTAATTTTGTTCAAATACCAAGGTTAATCAAAATGTATTTTCAATAATATATCTGATAAATATTTGTTTATATATTGTTTGAATATCATATTTGAAGATGTATAAAAATAAATATTGTAGTGATTGTCTTATTTTTATAACATTCATATTATTTGTGTATGTATATTTATTTAAAATTATAACTACCTATTTAAATATACTTTTGGATTTTGTATACAACGATAGACAGCACACAGCCGTTGCAACATGAAATCACAATAATTATATCACAGTATTTCTTTAATTTTTGTTGGAAAATTAAATTTACATTTTATTTTCCAAGGAATCAAATCTGCTAAAATAATTTAGAATCAATTTTTCCAAATATCCTTATACTCCTATATTGGATTATTGGTGATGTCGGATAATTTGAAAGTTATGAATGCTGTAACTACTATTTATAAAGAGTATATAGAGTTATAGCTCTCCAATAAATACATTGTATTCCAAACGTAATGTAATGGTCCATCGAATTGTTTTTGTAATTTATTTTTATAAATTGTAATCGTGACCATATATTAGTATACCCTGATACATGTCATGTACATAAACGCAAATAATAACAATAGTTCATGTTTCGTGTGCAGTATATTTTATAAAGGATTCTGAAGTTTAATATCATTCAACACAACGGTCCAAAAACTTCATAAGTTTACTAAAAAAAAAAAAAAAAACTGCAATACGTCTAAACATTCTTGATGCACTCAAAAGGCTTAGTCGAGTACGATCACTATCATTTTCACACCGTGACCAACCTTGATCATATATTATAGTATACATTAGTTTGTTTGCAATTAATAGTTTCGACGCCAAAGCCCTAAAGTACACCATTTTAATGTGAACTACTAGAACGGGAATTTCTTAAATTAGTGTTTTTTTTCATCCGTCGTACGTGTGGCATGTATTCAAATAATAATAATAAATGTTTACACAGTGAAATCAAGAAAGGAAAACAGAAGTAATCGCTACAAAAATTGCATTTACGAAAACAAAATAGTATTTTTGCTCCTTAATCTTGTGCACAAATATTGTATCAAATTGCATGATCAAACAAATCATTAGATAAGTCCAATTCGTGAAATAATAGTAAAAAGCGTTTATTGTTTGTCTACCATATCACAGTCTAAAATGGTTAGACAAAAACTATATTCCTTTAAAAAAATTAATATTTTCACTAAAATATCAAAATACCATAATTTTATTTTTAAAGCAACATATTTTGTAAAATTATTAATTATTACTGAAGAATATTCAAAGAAATTGTACTTAATTAAAAAAATATAAGATCTCTGGATAACTCGAGTTTCTTTGAATGGAAATACACTACGACAACATGCGTACATACATCATATATGCATATAGTTGAATATATATATATATATAATTTAACTATACAAATGTATATTATTTCTTCATATCTTTTATTCACGACTTTTTGGGTTATTTGCAAAGTTTTTGAAATGAAAAGCAAGATAAAAACCATACAATAAATCTTCGTATATTATGACCGTAATATGTGACGCGCTTGTTTAATTACTGATTATTAATCAGATACGGGTATATTATCTAGGATGTATACCTGTTGTATGTGTAAACAGCTTACCGGTGTCCACTACATACGTACTGTGTCTCGCCAAAGGTGTCAACAAATAAATACTCCTATCCAGTGATGTAAATTTGATAATACATATTGTATAATAATGTATATATTATACAAGCGTATTATACGTCATGTATAAAAAAAAAAAAAATCACTGATAATTGATAAATGGTAGATAGCAGTGATAAGTGATACAGTAATAAAACGGAGCACGACCACACAAGTAACATGGTTATTGGTAGGTGGTTGCCGGTTAGCATCGATCATAGAAAAAAGATCATAAAGAATAAGCATTATTGTCCATTATTAAGAACTATTCTAGCCATAGACGATAGACCTATTAACTTAAGTTCTATGATTCTAATCGAAATATTTGTAAATCGTAGTGATACTTGCGATAAGTGCTAAGTCATAAACACAAGTAATAAGTCATAATCGTAGACAGTAGACCGTAGTATAATATTATACTAAATTCTATTAATTCCATTTAATTACCTACAGGCTACAAGTTACAATTAATTGAAGTTCCTAAACGTTAGTTACTATTTCTTTTTACTGTGGGTCGACCTTATAATGTCTAATATTATTGATCTTAGATTCTTATTACATTCCGTCAGTTATATATTTAACAATTATGTAAACGCCATAACATTTTTGTAAAATACTGTATTATACAAGTATAATACGCGTATTATATAATTAAAAAAATAAAATAAATTCGGTATTTTTACATCACTGCTCTTATCCCATGAATATTATAAGGCGAAGGATAAGGCGCTCAACTGTCTTTTCTCGCCAACGTCTTTCTCGACATAATGAGATTGCAACGTTAATAGAAACGCTGCAGTATTAAAACCTCCCGATTATCGCGCCGTGAAATCTCTATCTGCCAATGGAAACGTGTCCGGACGGTCATAGCAATATAATGTTTACGACTCGACGACGAATCGAATTACGTATTTCTATATCTAGACGGTGTTCCGTGATGACGATGATGAGTACCGTCGATAGGCAGGGACTACCGTCGTCGTCTGTAACATAAAACATTTTAAAGTCAACAGAAAACACCGTATTAGGTTCATATGAAGCTATGTATATATATATATATATATATATATACATGGACGGGCGTATTGTGAGCTCCCTGTGCCACACGAGAAAGTGATACGCACGCTGAGATGTTAGTTTTTGCGAATTTAGCCGCTTGAACCCGTTGTTTGGGGTATTGTATTTTACTTTTCAAAGCAACATTTAGATAATTTGCACTTAGTGGAAACGTATACACGCACAGATAAACAATTCAGATATAATAAAGACAGTTGTAATACTATTCATATTAATTAAAAATGTTTGAACACATAAAATATATAATAATTGACTAAAAATACTTTTATAATATATTGTATTCACTCAGTGGTTACGCAGAAAATGTACGAAATGATTTTGCAGCAGAAAACAATTAACATTACTATCTTTTACACTTCATGAAATTATCATAAAATAAAAAATTCATAGTTTGTGTTCAAAGTTTCACGCATAAAGTTTTCAACGCATAAATATGAAACGTCGCCATCTGTAAAACATAAATTAGGCAACGCTATTGTTGAATAGAAATCGCGAAATACTGCAATATGATACGTATGACAATATTAGCCATAAGACACATTAATATAATTTTTAAAGATCATTGAAAATATTGCATAGTTTAATATAAATTATTTAATAGTAATGTTTAATCAGTTAGTTGGAATCTTGGGTTCTCAAACAAATACTTTTTATAATCCCGCAAAAGAAATATTATTAGATATTAACATAGACGCATTTAGAGAATTCAGTCCTACCATTTTTAACCAATAATTTTAAGTTTAGACTTTGCTCCCATACATATAAATTATCAAAAATAATTATTAAATTATTATTGTTAGTTATCATCACTAATAGTTGTAATGTTGCAAGATAAAAATTTAGTTAAATAAAAATAAAAAAAAATCACAATCAAATAAAATAATAATTGTATACGATACAAAACGATAATAAATCCGGGGAGCTGAAATCATATTAGCAGGGAGCTTAGCCCCCTCAAACCTCACCCTTTTTGTGTTTATGGTTATCAATTATTAATTTTCTTTGTTCGCTATGACTTTTAATTTATAGGATATAAGTATATAAGAGAGTAATATAATAAAAAATGTTAGAAAAAATATAATTATAACTAAACCATAATGCGAAAAAATTAAAAAGTGTTATTTTAAAAATGTGACATATTTCATACGAAGGATTCATTTTATTAGATAACGACAATTTTAATTTCAAATTCTTATGCAGAACATTTTACAAAGTATAATTAAATACAAAATGTACTAATCATAAAATTCATTGGAATCTAAGTATATGTTTATTAGTAAAGAAAATTAGGAAAAAAATATGCATTAAAATTAAATTATAGATCATTATCGGTTTTATACATTATCATTTTTGAATATCATTAATTTATTCATAATAATATAAAATAAAAGAGGTATACTAAATCAAAGTTGATTTGATTTTTTATATTATCATTATGATTTCATTTCAATGGAAATATTAAACTTATCTGTGAACATATATTACGATTAATCAATTAATCAATTCAAACGGATGAGATGAAGAGAATAATTTTTTAACGCGATGATTTTCAACGATAAATCGTGAACGCGTATCCAGTGCACATTATATTATATTAATTATTCGTGATGAAAAATTAATAAAACCTAAAGGTCCGACGGCGGATCTCGTTGTGGTTACGTTGGATAAACTATACACTCGACATGATGGTGACAGTCGTAACTCTTCCGTCACGAAACGCGTAACCGATGAACGTGGTAGCATTCAGGTCCGTTGAGAGGGGGGCAGTTTGGGATGTAGCCCATAGGCCCAGGTTTCAAAAAGGGCTCAGTGCCTGACCAAGTTTACTACGTTTCGGTCATAATGCCGAGCTATTTTTGGATCACTAACATGAATCGTGCTAATAACCAACCCAAATAATTATAGCGTATTCTATATAGTTATGACGAGTCTACAATAAGGTAAACACTACATTATTGATTTCAAACTTAGACAACTAACATTTTTAAGAAAGACCCATATCTGTGGAACAACCATGACTGTGAAAACATTATCTCTTTGATATACACATTTTAAAAGAAGACACTGGATGTCAGTGGCAAGTTTAATACCTCGTGTGAGAAGGGCCTGGACTAATTTGTCCCTGGGGCTCTTGACCTCTTTCTATGGCTCTGGTGATATTCGCGGCACTCCAGGAGTTCTCATCACTTCGGTAAAAAAATGAATGAATTCAATGACGCGTTACGGTCGGGTTAGCGAATGAAAAACCCGTAGCCGAGTTCTCGCACGCGCCGCAGTTGACGAACGGAAACGAACCGGTTCGCGTCGACGAAGAGCGCAACGCGTTTAGGGGAGGGGGATGTCCTTGGACGGAAACCAAACGTGACCAGGACCACGACCGCACAGTCGTTATGTGACAACGACCCCATTCCGGATGCGAACCGCTAGCAGCGCTATCTTGCTCACCAACGCGTATTTACACTTCACCCAATTTTTAACCGCATTCCTCGACGACGTGTCATCGGTTTTGACATTGTTTTTAACACGCCGAGACAACAGCAATAACGGTTTGTAGAGGGGGACCAACTGGCAACACGACGTTTTCTTTGTTGCATGCAACACCGCTCAACCGGTTTCGCCGCTGCGTTCAACAGGCGTTGCGATCGCCCAGCTCGATATATGCCTCCGTGGCGCAATGGCTAGCGCGTTCGGCTGTTAACCGAAAGGTTGGTGGTTCGAGCCCACCCGGGGGCGATTAACTTTTTGCAATTATTTAACGAATTTTTCGATTTCATACATTAATACAACCATTTTCATCGTTCGATCGTGTTTAACTGACTAACTAACAAAATGTGTACATAATACAGCTATATATTACTCGTGAAATCTCACCGCTCTTGGAAAATATTCATTTATCTTTATATGTTTTAACCAAATCGATTTGTGGTCAAATAAACGTTGGATATGACTTTTAGATTATTATTGACGAAGAGCTAAGGCTCAACTATTAATTTATATTTTACCGGCATGTTCTCTCATACGGTCTGTTAATCTTTTTGGCTATTTGAACATATCAAAGACAATTCACACATTTTCTAATAAATCTATTAACTAACAACGTAAAAAGATTATTTTTTTTCAATAAGTACAATTTGCATAAAAATCATAAAACTCTGTGCAGTACAAACAGTCAAAGGAGAAAACTAAATAATCATACAATTAAATTTTAAATACGCAAATGCCTTACATGTTTCAAATGACATAATTCATATATTTCACAAATACAAAAATATGCCTCAAGAAATGTTTTTTATACATTTTTTTATTTTACTGTATGCCACTTTAGTTTATGAATATTTCTGTTACAATTATTTTACACAATATGTACCTGGAAAAATATACAGATATATTGTAACATGGAAACCTACAATATTTTATTAATAAATTAATCAAAAGTAAGAATTTGTTGCTAAATTTTAGTAGAAAAAAAATTAATATTTTGTTTATTTTAGCAACATAATTTATAAATGATTATTTATTTTAAGTTAACATTACATTATCTTATGTTTTTGTTTATGTTCTTCTGTTTTGTTTTTTATGTATTTACAAGTTTTCGATATTCTTATGTTATTTTTTATATACTTTTATATACACAATACTTACATTTTTAGACTTATTATAATTATTGTAAGTACTTACGCAATCATATTTTTTGTATTTGACGTGTAGCGAAAAATAATCCTTTGCAGGTCACCGTATTTATTCTTGTAAAAAATGTATTTAGAATTTCCTGTTAAATTTAGAAAACACTTTATAATGTCAAATGCTATTTTATTTTCTGTAGTCTTGAATTTTTGCTCATGACGTTATTTAAAAATAAATTCAAGATTTTAGTGGCTGAATACAGGTCGATTATAGTTACCTTTTTTAAAACATTTTTCTTTATTTTACTTATAAAATATACTTGGTAACTCATTTTTTTATTTATTTTGTCTCGTATATGCGTTTTAAAATAATAGCTATGTTATATTGCATTAAAGAAAAATATCCCTAAACTATTGGAGTAATAAAGGATCGAGAACATATACCATGCGTTTATTTACATAAGTGTGCTTTTTTGATTTTAAATATTAAAATTAATAGCTCAAAACTCATCTGGGTGCATTAATACAATTTTCTATTAAATTCGTTTACTTGAATGAATTACAAGTGACATTGTAATGTTTATATAAAATGGTTTCTTATGTATTTCATATTTTATTTTATTTAAAACCTGTAGTAGACACACCACCTAGAACCTCTTATTAGGTATATTCAGGTGATCTATAGCTACAGGTACCTATACAGTTAACGAGATATACTTCACCTGATTATAATATAATGATTGATAGCGTTCAGCCCTATCCTGTAAAAATTATTCTGTATTATTTAGACATTATATTTAAATCACAATTCAAGAATGTTACATACTTAAATACTTGAATTTTATTTCAATACAACCATACGTTTGAGATTAATCTAAACTTTTAAATATTCTACTTATGAAACAATAAAGCGCTGACTAATTTAATGATCTAAATAAAATTTTCGACTCCTTCAATTTTACTTCTAGGATGTAATACATCGCCTTGTATTACATTATTATATACAGTCTTTGATGTAAATTTTATAACACAAATTGTATAATATTGTATTATATAGGTGTATTATACGTCATATATAAAAAAGTAAAATACAAGTGGTATAAAAAAAAAAAAAAAATCAGTGATAAGTGATAAAAGTAATAAAACGAAGCACGACCACACAAGTAACATGGTTATTGGTAGGTGGTTGCCGGTTAGCATCGATCATAGAAAAAAGATCATAAAGAATAAGCATTATTGTCCATTATTAAGAACTATTCTAGCCATAGACGATAGACCTATTAACTTAAGTTCCATGATTCTAGATGAAATATTTGTAAATCGTAATGATACGTGCGATAAGTGCTAAGTCATAAACTCAAATCATAAGTCATAATCGTAGATAGTAGACCGCAGTATAATATTATACTAAATTCTATTAATTTCCTAATTAATTCCTTAATTAATACCTACAGGCTACAAGTTACAATTAATTGAAGTTCCTAAACGTTAGTTACTGTTTCTTTTTACTGTGGGTCGACCTTATAATGTCTAATATTATTGACCTTACATTCTTATTACACTTCGTCAGTTATATATTTAACAATGATGTAAACGCCATAGCATTTTTTGTAAAATATTGTATTATATACGTACAATACATATATAATACAATTAAAAAATAAAATACGTTATTTTTACATCACTGTGTACTGTTCATCATCATTATATTCTCTTCTTTGGTTAGTTTTAGATTACATGCGCGAAACGCAGATTTATGCGAATAACAAAATTAAACAATTCTGTGCGTTTGGTCGAATGTGTTGAGCTCTTGATCAATAATATTATTATTATTCCGTCTCGTAATTATAATTGTATAATGCGTGCGTATTTATTAGTCCGATCAGATCATAATTAGGTATATCGACTAGTCCTCCATTTCAGCAGCACACGAACAGTCGCACGAAGTATACACTATGAGTTTAGTACAGACGACTAGTAACTCTAAAAACAATTAGAAAATACACACGAAAAAACAAAACACCCAAAAATAGATATTAACAGTATTCATTTCGAAGTTAATATTTTTAAATTTACAAAAATATTTATACGTTACGTTTTGTCCTTGAATAGTAATTTAATTGTTATTAAATATTAATTACAATTATTATTGTTAGATCAATATTGATATTGTAGTTATAGTGCTGTGTCCGCTTTCCTACATAGTACTTTGCACAGTACGTAGTATATAAAACTGTCGAGTCAATCTCCTACACAGTGGTGTGATGCTCCCGGCTCGACCGCTACAGGAACGCGATGTTGTTGTTGTTTTGCTTTCTTTTTTTTATTTCTTTCATTAATATTTTACATAATTTGAATAGAAGACAAACTCCGAGAAAACTGTAATAAACTTTATGAATAATAAATTATTAATTTCCCAAATAGTTGTCGTTCATGTAACGCGTAATGATTTGAACGAACTGTAAAATATGGCATTTCGCGTGAGTACAGCAATACGTTGGATAAACATATTTTTTCATACAATTTTAGCTTCGTCGTCTAGTCGATAATTCTTCTTCTCTTTTTATGATTCAGTCGCTTCTATCTACGTACCCAACATCGGCATACTGTTAATCCGGAAACATCACCAATAATGGTTAATGGTTAACATAATCAACGTTTTTCTTCGAGTTCTATAGAACCATATTTCGATATGTATATTATTTCATATGGCATTATTTAATATACACTATGATTCAAAAAATCAATACATTTTATATAATATTTAAATATATGATGAACATTTAAAAAATATTTTTTTTGTTTCCATTTTTTTTTTCTACATACATAGTTCATGTTGTTTATATTCATCATCGTTTCCGTAACTACATATTTTCTTTGTTTGTATTTTTTAAAGCTTGAATTTTATGTTAACAATATTATTTTGAACAATGTTAGGTTAGGAATCAATGCGTATATAGACGTTATTTCACGTACCTTTAAAGTGATTATTTTAATATGAATCATTTAGCCAACATAAGAGATATTTATGTATTAATACCTATTGACATTATAATTTTATTTAAATTTTATTAAAGAGTAAATAAATAAAAAAAAAATAGTAATTACACCCATTTTTACTTTTCCTGTGCCTATTGAATCAGGGAAAGGTCCACCTTTTGTATAATATTACGACGTGAATAAATCGAGCAGGGACAACTACACGTGCGTGTGTGTGATTCAAGAGTTCATGATCTTCTTTGTTTATACGGTAGCACCAACATATGGAACGAAATTACTAAGACAAACGATTATATATTCCCTAAAAATCTATGATATATACATGCAGTTATGCCTTAAAAATTACCAAAATATGCTCTAAAAAAATGTTATTGTAAGTAATATTCTAATTAAATTATTTATTTTTTTTGTATATTATTCAGTATTAATATAATAAAATAATACCTAATACAATAACAATATAATACAATTTATCAATAATAATAATAATAATAATAATAATAATAATTTGATACAATTATTGCCAATGATTTAAAAATATTAAATGAATAAATAGTAAGTTAAATAAAAACACTAATCAAATGATAAACATTTCAATTATTCTTAACCGATGTTATTGCATTGAGCAATTAATGATTTGAATAAGTTTTCAAATATCATTGAGCGTCGATTGTCCGTTAAAAAATTTTTGTAACGTGAAAAAGAACGTTCTACATCGATGGATGTAATAGGTGCGTATTTATAATGCAAGAAATCGTTGTTTGTCATATCTTCTGGGATACTTTCTAACGTGGATACATCACCGGATAATACTTTAGATATTTTTGTAAGAATATGAAAACCATTATTTTTTTTAAAAACATTTTCACATTTTTTGTTAATATCAGTACAATTTGTACCTCTAACTTCACATATTTTACTTCGCGTAGTCTCTACTAGTTTTATTGATTCTTGCTAGTAAAAGATTCTGGGTTTCTAAAGATGTTATAGTATTCAGTAAAAATCCATAGTTCGAATGAATAAAAGTAAAATTTGCTTCAACTTGATCTTTAGAAATTCATTTTTGAACTTTATTTATTGAAATGGCGTCTTCGGGGTTCAAATTCTGTATTACATTTCGAATAGCTTGTATATGTTCGTAATAATACATTGAAACAAAAATCCATGTACCTCATAATGTTAATATAGGCGTTGGAGACAATGGAATACCTGGAACCTCAGTTTTAAGCGCGTCAATACGACTTGGCGCTTTTAAAAATATTTTTTTGTGTTTGGGAACGTTCGTCAATTTTTGGAAATTGACCACGAATTTTTTCTGCCATTCAGTGTAGACCATAGGCAACACTAGTGACATGGACCATTTTTGGATAAAAAGCTTGTAAACAATTAGCTGCCTTGACCATATAAGGAGCGGCATCGCTCAAAAACAAAAGTACATCAGAGTGTCAGATTCCATTAGGCCATAATGTAAAAAGATCTTTATCAAAAATTTGACATATCGTAGAGTGGTTAGTTTTTTCGTGAATACCGGAAAAAATTAAAAATATTTTACCTGGTTCATCGACATCCAAAATACCAATAATTACGGTTGTAATAAGTCGAAATTATACGTCGGTAGTTTCGTCAATTGAAATCCAGATTTTCTTACCGAGCATTTCTTTTTTTATGGTGTCCATTGTTTCATCATAGCACTCGTTGACATATTTACTTCTGAACAAAATTACTGATGGAATATTTTTATGTGTATATTTTTCCAAAAATGAAGGAAAATGAGTATTTTGTTATTTATTTATGGGTATATTGGCGGCTAACAAGGTTTTGCACAAATCTTTATTGAAGGAATTAATTTTTGATGTATGTAGTAGGTAAAAGTTGTTAAATCGTTTGTTGTTGGTCACCAAGTCGTTGAATACCACGTAAGTGCTTTGACGTTTAAAGATGTTGTACAACTGTAAATCATTTTTCACATGTAACCTTCAATTTGCATATTTTACAAAACACTATATTCCCACCCGAAGAAAATATTTTTTCTCTGAATTCAGAGATGTAATTGTAGTGTTAGAAGTTTTCACTTTCGGCATTTTAAAACGATCGATTTAATCACGCACCGCACGAGTATAAACCACTACTGACGACTACGATAGGTGAAATAAAAAATAACTGCGAACGGATACGGGCATATAGTTGCTAACCCTAATAATTAGCAATTAAGATTAGTAAACTACTAATAAGTATATCTCAATTACATCCTGGGTTTATTTTTAAAAATAAGTTGAATTACCCATAAGCCATAATAATGACGTACATAATAATTATTAAGGTGGTTGAAAGTGGACCGTTTTTTAAGAGGTTGAGTATAAGCAATATGTTATATTTATTGGGAGTTGCTGTGTGAGTGTGTGTGTAGTAACTCATCATTAGTATGCGTGAGTTTCCCGAACGCGTAATTATTATGTTTTATCAGTAAACAGTTCAATAATAATTTTATTACCGTCACAGCGCGCATTGTATTGTATCCTTGTCCAGTATTTACAACTGCTGTTACCACTTCTGTATTTATGCACACCGACGATGAATTATTATATTCAGTTGTTATGACTTCTAATTTGTTGCACATCGTACACTTAAAAATAAATTCGGAATAGAAACCATTTTTTTTTCATTTATTTAAGTAATATCTTTAAATGAGCATCCAAAAAGTGGGTGGTTGATTTTCTAAATGGAATCAAATAAATGATTTATATTAACAATACGTCTACAGTCAGTGGCGCACAGAAGTATTTTGAGAGCACATGCAACTAAAAATAGTTACTCACACACCAATTTTTTTTTTTTTAAAAAAAAAACCTTCGTTTAAATTGTTGTCTGTAACTGTAATTAACTCTAAAAACAACTATAAATTTAAGAAACTAAGATTTATTATAATTAATTAAAATTAAGATGCCTACACCCAGTGCCGTATAAGTATAATGTTTGTGTTATAATAATAATGTTATTTGCTTACCATACTCCATAATGTTTGGAACCCAAGTATTCCAATTATATACCCACCAACCCACCCTTACACCCACTCATGACGAGAGCACATGCAATTGCACCCCTTGGTAACCTGTCTGGGTGCCAGTGTCTACCGCCACAGATGAACCTAGTGAAAAGAAATTAGAAAAATATATTATATGATATGTAGTCTTGTAAAGTTATTCGAATACAAATATTTGAATACTTTTATTTAAATAATTTTTGAAGTATTTATATGGTATTCTAAATACAATTTTTTTAATGTATTTTTTAAGTATTTTGAATACTTTTTAATTGTATTTTTACCAAAATTTTAATACTTGTATTAAAATACCATGAAGTCCCTTTTATTAATTTTAATATATTATTTTTCAAAAAAAATTGACATTAATAAAAATAATATTGTTTTCGTTGAAAACTAATATTATGTTTTTGTATAGTTAAAGTAGGTCATAACAATGTTACCACACTAAATACCACATTACATTTTATATAGTTTCTGTCTCGAAATTTTTTTAAGAAATCTGAAAATCTAATAATTTTAAAATAGTTCCATATTAATAGTAAGTTAATACCACTTTTTATTTATTTTTTTCATTAAAATTTAATCAATATTAGTTGAAATATATTTTTGTCCATAAGTCTTGCTTACAATGATTATAAAAAATATCGAGCGTAAGTCAGTTAAAAAATTTTTATGAGCGTCTAAATTTTCAATTTTTACGAGTCTACATTTACATCCACATTACATTCTATGACCGAGTCCCACCCCACCCTTACTTTACGTCTGTACAGCAGAGCGAATTTCCTATTTATACTTTTGACCACCCAAAGCACTAACTAGATTCATTTTACTACCAAAAACCACCCTGGGTTTTTAAAATTGAAGAACATTTAATGCCCCAAAACATGATGACAAATACAAAAAAAAAAATACACATACAGTAGAACCCGTTAAAGACGCTCTCCGAGGGACTAGTTACAAATGGCGTTTTAAGCTGGAAATCGTATTATGCGGGAATAAAAAATTGTTTAATATTAATATTATATTAATATTTTACAATACATCCATGTTATATATATATATATATATATATATATATATATAAATTATATTTTTTTCTTTGCAAAGTGAATTATTACATTTATATTACTTATTTCAAAAACACGTCTATCTTTCATTGTTTCAAAGTTTTGATATTTTTTGAATACAGGAAGTTTTCAATCTTGTAACGTTTTGTCAGCGTTGTCAAAAGATGCAATTAATTTTCTTAGCTCATTAAAATTTGTTACTATTTGTTATTATTCGTTATCGTTATTATTATTGAGGTATTTCTTTAAATTGTGTACAATGTATATGTATATACAATATATTTGTATATGAACATTATTGACAAAACTAGGGAGTATTATACAGAATTAATCACATGTTAAATGTTGTCAAAATCAAGGGACTCGAAAAAATGAGCGTATTAGCCGGGAAATCGTCTAAACCGAGAGCGTCTTAAATGGGTTCCACTGTATATACTGAATAATATTTTATTAGTAGCTGTGTATCATAGTAATTATCCTTCTGCTATAATATGGGTATGTAATTAAAATTCTTATCACCCATATAATAGTCACTGCTAAGATTCTCGGAAATCAGTATAGCGTACCTACACGTATCTACACATCACTATATTTTGCGATTCAAAATGTTTCAACTCCAATGCGGCTATGAAAGTCCCAAAAAGCGGAAGAAAAATTCACTCAGTACCAAAAGCCTGATTTTAATTTTGAAAACATATTTAAATTCATTATTCTGTTTTCTATGTTATGTAGGAAATGGATTTTTGATTTTTTCTATTATTTAACTAATAGTATCAAATTAATTTTCTTTTTTCCAAAATTCACTTTTACTTTATTGTTACTAAAAAAAAATAAAATAAAAAATTAATTTCCTACATAACATAGACAAAGAGTAAACATGTCCAACATTTTTTTCAAAATGAAAATTGGATTTCTGGAAGAGTATTTTTTTTTCTTTTGCTTATTGGTCTAAATGCACGAAAAAACGACCCATTTTCAACTGCCTTAATAAAACAATAATACATAATAAGGTATATATTATACTATATATGAGTGAAACAAATCAATAATTTGTTGTTCCCGAGTCATTAAGATTCTTAATATGCTGCAAAAATATACAAAATACTAAAAAATGCCCTAAAAATGCAAAAATACCATAATATGTAAAAATATGCAAAATACAATTTTGTATATAGCATTGTTAGGACATGAAACAAATTTTGTTATAAACTATCTATTTTTTTGGACCTACTAATAAAAATATACAAATGCATACAAGTGTTGGCCCTAGTAATTACATAGTTAATAAAAGAGAAATCGTTTGATTTATATTACGATCGGTTCATGTGCAGTATGAAGTAATGATAACCATGATCACTATTTTATGAAGGAACTGTCCGTTGAACAGTACCGATAATCTCGTATAGTTCAGTCAGTAAAGCATAGGGTTTATAATCTAGGGGCCCAAGATTCGAGTCTCTGATCGAAGGATATTTTCTATTTTATTTTTTTCTAATTTTTCCCTTGACAATAATTTTTGCCGCGTGATTCAGATTATTGATTTGCGTTGGTCGACGAATTTATTTTTGTTATCTGCGTGTACATTTTTTTCAGCCTTGTATTGTATTTAATCTTCAACAAATTTTCACCGACTTCAGGTGGATTAAGTTATGAGTGGCGCATGGATTCAGTGGCATGGCAAGTTCCGATCGCGCTTTGCAACATTCTTGACTTTCTCACTCAACCTAACCTATTTATGACTTAATGAAGTATACACCGCGTTTGGAATAATTTTGAAACGTTTGATGAGTATATTATTATCGTGTCATGATGGTACTGACATCAAATATATCCCTTGTAAATGAACCTAACCGTCTAGTGGAACACATTAGTCTGTCCGACGCGTTTGTTTTTTAATTACTTTTGTATATACAGCGAAGTGTTCTACATGGTTTGTCTGTATTAATAAATAAAAAACTTTTTTCCGGGGAATTAAATAGCGTGTTTATTTTTGTTTGTCAACTGTGGGGAGGGGGAGGGGAACGAACACAATTAGTCTAATCTAACCAACTGTGGGATGTATATATTTATGAAATACAAACTAATTATGATTATCAACAAACAAATTAATTAATATGTAGAGTAATTGATAATAAATTTACTACGAAACTATTAAATTAAGCCCACGATCTCTTGATCATTGCAATTTGATTACTCTGACTATTTTTATGAGTATGTTAGGTATATACAAATCTTACTCAGGTCCCTGATAATGTAAAATGTAAGTAAATTAAGTAAATGTAAACTTTTGTAAGTTGAAAATATATTTTTAGAAAAAGAAAAAATGTTTAATGAAAATTAATTGTTTTTTAACTGATGTCATATTTTACTGAGATTTAAAATGTTTTGTGTATGTAACTGAAAACTGTTAAATATTATATTAAATTAAGATAATATTATTCTTATTTATTTGTAGTATCTATATGCCTTATCGTTTTATATAGAATACAATCATGTTTTTAAAGACAAATGTGATGAATTTATAATGTATAATATTTTATAGTAACTTATTTTTCCTATTTATTAAATATAAGATGATTTGTTAAGATTTGTTTGATTACAAAATCAAATTATTTGAAGGAAATATTGGGTTAGCTTTTTATTTAATCAATATTTTGGGTTCCAAAATCGAAAACAGATTAAAGCTCAGTGCATTCGCCCTATTCATAATCATATATTTAATGTTTTCATTCGCTACCATTCATTTGTACTCGTATGTATAGTCTACTCGATCAACTATTTTTTCATTTACTATAAGCATGGGCCATACTAATCAGCTTATTAATTTGGCCCGTGCTTCGAGTACGTTATATTTATACTTAATATTTGAAACCATAGAATGTAGAATAAAATATATTTTATAAATGTGTTTTAGCTCAATTTGAATGATTTGTTCCATTAATAATAGTAAAATAAAGCTTTGTCTAGTAATTCCGTTCAAAGCCAAATCCAATCAAATTCATTCAGTCATATAAAAATTAATGTCATTTCAATCATATTTGTACATGGCAAGAGAATTTTAACACAAAATTGTATTTATATTCTGAATTATAATTTATACATATTTTTTGTGTCCAGAAAAAACAATTATTTTTTTCAAGAAGTTGACAATTTTTGAATGTTTTTGTAATGAAATAAAAATATTAATATTAACAACCACACATCTTCATAATACCCGCTACTTTTATAATTTACACGGGTGATAGATTTTTTTCATAACTTCAAAATACGAACAAATATAATTAAATTAGATATATTTCTTACTTTTAATTAATTATATAATTCGCGTTTTATTTATTCGACGAATGTTTTCGACATATTTCGTAACAAGTTTCGAACAAGTAAACATATTTTGCGCATCATAGTAATGGTATATGTTAAAAATGTCGCATCATTTTTTTCCATCACTTTTGCCACTACTGACAGACGTCGGGATTTTTTACTTCCCACATTTTGACGGTGGCTCAGCTTTGGGTTTTGCCGGGGAACATCCCTTTGGCGTGGGAGGTGCTATGGATTTTCCGATGCAAGATGACTGTTTTGGTGGTTCTTTAGGACCACAACCAGTCGTGGGAGTTGGTGGTTTCGGACCGCAACCAGTCGTGGGAGTTGGTGGTTTTGGACCGCAACCAGTCGTAGGAGTTGGTGGTTTCGGACCGCAACCAGTCGTGGGTGTCGGTGCTTTTTGACCACAACCAGTTGTGGGAGTTGGTGGTTTCGGACCGCAACCAGTCGTCGGTGTCGGTGGTTTTGGACCGCAACCAGTCGTGGGCGTCGGTGCTTTCGGACCGCAACCAGTCGTGGGAGTTGGTGGTTTCGGACCGCAACCAGTCGTCGG
>NW_020273108.1:3664979-3698802 GCF_003268045.1 Sipha flava
GGTGGTTTCGGACCGCAACCAGTCGTCGGTGTCGGTGGTTTTGGACCGCTACCAGTCGTGGGCGTCGGTGGTTTTGGACCGCAACCAGTCGTGGTCGTCGGTGCTTTTTGACTGCAACCAGTTGTCGGCGTCGGTATTTTTGGACCGCAACCAGTTGTCGGCGGCGGTGCTCTTGGCTTGCAACCAACGTTCACCGGCGTCGGTGCTTTTGGCCCGGAACCAGATGTCATTTTCGGTGCCTCGGTCTTCGGCGGCTCCTTGCTGCCGTAATTTCGCATAGCCGTGATCGCCATATTTGCGGCTGACTGTCTGAATCGTTTCAATTGCATTCTTACGGCTTGCATTTCAGTTATCTATTTTTGCTTTGAAGAAATAATTGCAGACGCTATTGAATGGTTGTCGGACCAATGTTTTAAACACTTTAAGCAAAATATGATCTTTCTCTGTCGTTCATTACTGACTGTTATTTTAACTGTTTAAATCGTCAATTTAGAAATCGCTTCAACGTAAGTTTTCGAGAAATTTTTTTTTTCTATTTAGCCAATAATGAATTCTTATATTACCGTATAACAATAACACGTTTCGATTGTTAATTCATATGTTTGTTGCAAACGCAACCGTTTTGAATTCACTTACGGAACCGTCAAAGGGTTTTCGCATTTTGTTTAGCCCTTGAGATGCTATTCATTGTCCGCGTAGTCCCAAAAGCCAGCTATGCAAATCTTAAATCACAATTCTCGAACAAATGATGTGCCGATGATTTGTTGCTATTGATTTATTTTTTTATAAGATTATTAATATTATCAACTCTGTATAATCACTAAAAGTTATTTTCAAATCAATATGATGCAAATAATATTGTGTAACATACTATATATATAGAAATTCTGAAATTTACTAATAATTGTAATTGGATTTGATTGAATTCAGATTAATCCTCAGAGACTCTAAATTACTCTTGTGAAGTCCTTGGAATCACGAAGCACAGTTTGTGATTCGTTGTAAATATTGAATACATTAATATTATTATTTTATTAAATTAAAACGTATAATTAAAAATTTTACTACTGATAATATCAAAAAAATAGTCTATTACAATGTCAATTCACGTACCACTATTAAAATATATAACCATATAATTATAAAACTATATAACTATGTAACCCTTTTTATTATGATTATCGCTTATAAATAACAAATTATTAAATTATTGTAAAATAGTTAGAAATACGAAATAAAACATAACCTAATATGTTATTAAAACAGTTAACACGTTTAAGTCAAAATGTGTATCTAAAATAATATACAAATAAATAAATATTACGCATTTATAGATTTATTTCAGCCCATATAGGTATTTGACAATATTTTTTTACAGTATATTTTACAAAATATTTATTACTATGACTATTTTATGAATCTTATTTGTATACCTTCGCCAGATATATATGTGCGGGAATATGCGTTAGCAAAACTCTAACAACTCCTTTCATTTATTTAAAAATTCGAAATTGCAATGTTTTGGCATTATAAATCATAGTATTTATTTAACGATTACCAATAACACAAATAACTAGTTTACTACATTACTGTGATTATTGTCATAGTGATCTACATTTTAAATGGGTTATTAATAATAATAAGAATATAATTGCTTGATTTTGTAAAAAAAAAATTAACTTGCATCATCATATTATATTAGATATATTATCATTGAAGTATGAATATGTGGTATAACATATGTATTTAGTTGGATTTAATTAAAATATTAGACATATAAGTATAGTTTTTATAAGAATTACATTTATTTAAAAAATGTATCAAATACTAATTATATCCGACAAAATTAAGAAACCTATTATATAATGAGTTAAAAAAATGTTAATTCAAGCAAATTTTTTTTTTTTCGGAAAATCTAAGTTAGACGTATAAATGAACGTTAAATTAAATAGAACAGAAAATTAATCAATAATATAAATATACCGAATAAAAATTGAATAGATTAAAAGATAGTTTAAATTATTCACAAGAAAAGAGTTATATTATTGAGTTTCATTGAAAAATTAAATAATAATATATTCTAGTAATAATTTAAATAAATTTATAAAATAACCTGTCGACAAATATAAAACGTATTATGAGTGTCCAAAACACTATTAACTAATTTTTTGTTTGTATTTAAAGTGTTAATTTGTTGGATAAAGTTTTTAAAAATTTATATAGCTTATATAATTAGTTTATGTATAAAAGTATATTTAAAATATTATATTCATTATTCAATTTATAAATAAATTGATACAATTATTATTTTTCAGATCTCAATAGTGGATCTAAATTGTATCTTTTTGAATATACTTTATATGTACCTATAGGCATCAAAACAAAATTATAATTTAAACTCTTCTGAAATCCATTAAATAATAATTATAATTTCAACCAAATTATAAATTAAAAACTTATTGAAGGAAGAGATGAAATATGTATATTCAATAAACAAATTCAAAAGTTTATTTCGATATAAAATAGTAAAATTAGTGGTATGAATTATCATTGTGTACAAAAAGCGTACGAAAAAATATAATTAAGTTACTTAATTAATTATTTTAATATAATTAAGTTGACAATAGAAAAATTGATAAATTATATTCCGATCTCAATGGAATTACATATTTTAACTATACAATATATTGAAAATAAAATTAACTAATTCATATGGGGTAACTAATATCTATAAATATTATAAATGTTTAAAACAAATTAACAAATGAAATCATTTATCACTAGAAAATAGATATATATTGTAGATTTTTGTTCTACAACAGATAGTTTTTTGTTATGAATATAAATTAGAAAATGTAGTATTACTCAAATGTCGTTAATAGTATTTTATATGTGTATTGTACTATAATAGTATTATGTGATATTATTTTGCGTAAATAAATTGAAAAATTTAGATAGAATGCTACAATATAGAAAATTGTAATAAATATAAATGACTAAACTGTTTTTTGCTAATTTTAATAAAATGTTTTACCCATTTAGATAGTTTATTCTTTAGACAATATATTGTGATTAAAAGTTTTTAAATAGGTTTGTTGAAATTTGAATATGAAAAACATTTAAAAAAAAAAATTTTGTTATTAACAAATTGTAATTTATATATTAGCTTCGTTGTGCTTGAAACCCAAATCACATTTGATCCTTATGTTATTTATTTTATACTTATACATCTTATTGTTACATACGATACCAATGACTCTAAGATGCAGAGGGGTAGATTGAATAGCCGATATAGTCGATTGAATATTTGACGTAGCAACATATTATGTAGATTACACCGTTGTAATTATTGGGGTCGAAGTCATCGTCGACATTCATCTGATGAACAGTAGTCATACGTCATGTTGTGCACGAATCAATCTGGATAGGTCTTATATATATATCAATCGTCATAATAGACACGGAAGAACGAATCACGACCAATGGCGTAAACATGGTATTTTATACGTAGGATTTATTAATAACGTATTTTATCGGGGGTGTGTTAGGTGTGGTAGACCAAGTAAAAACCAATATTATTATTACTTTGTTATATATATATTTATATGGCAAGTTAAACAATCAACATTAATACGTGAACATACATTTTGATTATCGTTAAGGTGAAAATTATTTCGTAATTTTTCAAAACGATTACGCGACATATTATAACAAATCTTATGCAATCTAACCAACACATACGATAGCTGGACATTTTTACTATACCAGAATATATATGAATACCAATAAAAGTTTCCATTTCTAATACTGTTGTATTAATTGAAGAACTTGTTTTTTGGGTAGAATATAAATTAGTATGATATACTACTTCTTCTAGTATTTTTGAATTAATACATTTTTTAAAATAATTATAAGGAGTTAAATCGTCATCGTTACGCGTAAAACAACTGTCAAAATCAGTGTTAACAAAGTAAATGTCTTTTTTAATCCATTTAGGTAATAATTTTCGATATTTATTATAACGAACAGATAAAGGAACTTCAGAATCATCATCACTAGAAAAATATGACTGTTCTTGTTGTAAAATTTGTTCAAAATATAATTGATTTTCATTACGTTCTAACTGTTCTAAGTCACTATTATTTTCAAAATTGTCACCTAAGCTAGCATTAAAATCATCGTTCCAATCAACTGAGGAATAATCTAAATTATTTACTTGAATATCATTTTCATCATCTGAGAATTCGATATCAAGATCAGAAATATCTCCTTCCAACAAAACAATAATTTGGTCATCGCCTAAATTATCCATTTTTTTTTTTCAACGATGGGTCCAAATGGATACACTCTAATTAACTAAAAATTTAAGGTCAATACGTAAAATAAAAATAAAACGAAGTATTTGTAAAGAATCTTTATTTGTTTAGCAATCAAATAAAATTTATAAATCTAAAAAATAATAAAAACTTAATTTAATAATTCAAATAAATGTACACTACAAATATCATATTCGGGTTTCTACTACTGTTTATATTATTTTATATAGATATCTTTAACTAAATATCGTTTAAAGCTTAGGTCAATGATTTGATTAAGATACTACTTCCATAGTTACAACTGTGGGAAAAATGGGAAAACTGGGAAAACATAAATTAATGAATAGGTACGTGGTGTTTTTGGGAAGAAAAATATTATTACGATTTTGCGTTTATTTTTATACAAGCATTTCTTTGACTTCATTATACCACCTTCGGTTATAAAGTTATAGAAAAAAAAAAACAACGCCCTCGATATTTTTTTATTATTCATTCGTTTTTGAGGATAATTTTATTATTTTTTTTTTATATATCAATTTACGGTATTTGCATTTTACACAGAAAATTAATACCGGACATTTGGAACTAATATTAATAAGCCCAAAGTACTAATTATACGGCAGGTATGCCATTCGATATTTTTTTTCCAAAAAAAAATATAATAATCATTGAAATTTGATAATGTACACTATTTTCGAATATCCGAATACACAATAACGAATAGCTAATTAAAACTTGGTATGTGCAAATACTCTAATACTGTTTATAAATACTGTAATTTAAATCTGAAGGGAGGATCAATTTGCATATACCTAGATTAATTTCAGATTTAAAATCTGTTCAGCAGGCAATTTTTCTTGTTTATTTTTGCGCAGCGTTTAATTAAAGCTTTTCAATATGGTCTTATAAAACATGTAGTTGGAATTGACATATAATTGAGTACAGTATTCGGTAATCATTAAGAGTACTTATTGCGTGTGGTCCGGCACACTCTGGACGTGATGGATCAAAAATGCGTGCGATCAAACAGAAACAATTAGTGAGTGGACGAGTTGTTTTCGAACAATTCCATCGGATAATGTCATAGTGAACGTGTTGAGTTATTCATATACGTATACGCATACGTATCCGGTTTGCTGAAAAACGGTAGGAACGACTCGTTGAATACAGGGGCCTCCGTGGCGCAATGGCTAGCGCATTGGAGTGTTAACCGAAAGCTTGGTGGTTCGAGCCCACCCGGGGGCATTGATTTCTTTTTCTTTTATTAAAATTAATTTTTAGTTTATGTACACTTTAATTCGTGTAAATTTAAATTCTGGGAAATGGTTAATGTCTTATGAGGTTAAATGCTAGTTCATTATGATTAAAGCACATAATATCTGAATCAATATGCAATAACGTATTTTTTTGTCGGAAAATTTCTATTTCGAAATATCAGAAAACAATATATTAAAATGTCATCATTGTCATTACATAGTGAAACTCTAATGTTAGCTTAAAGGGCAACATTTATAAAATTAATGCTATACATATAGCAAATTTTATATTTTTATTTGAAACGTTAACGGTTGAACTTTTTCATACAATTATAAGAAAACAAAAAAAATTACACGGAATTCAAATTATGTAAAAACTAATGGTTTTTGTATTATTGAGATTATATAATATATTATTAAATATTAAAATATTAAATATCCATGACTTAACAACGTAATAATTTTTATACGTAAGACGTATTAATCACTTTGAATATAATAGACATGTAGTTTGTTTGCACTGTTAATAACATTTTTCAAAACAAATGTTACGTATAAGTAAAATATGTCATTCAATTTAATATACTAAAGTATATAATGGTAACTCACATCGAAATTTAGACTTCTTTCGTTGTCGGGGTGCAAATAGATATTTGTGTAATATTTCGATGATAATTATATTCTAAAAATTTACATATTACGTTTTTGAATTACATTATTTTACGGAGTATACGGAATCTGTATTGGGCGTAGACCGTTTTGGGTGAATATATATGAATGGATTTATAGGTAAATTATGTCACAAACAATATACATAATTAATAGTTTATTGTGTTCCCTTAACTTTAAAAATATATTAGTAAGTAATATTGAAATAGGTCAAGAGTTAATAAAAGAAAACTATATACAATATACACAATTAATAATTATTAATTATAAAAACAGTTCGGCTTCTGAAAAACCAAAGAAGAAGAATTAAAATTAATACTTATTATTAAACCTTATTTTCAAATTATATTTGTGTTAATAATAATTGTATTAGTATATTATAATATGGCACATGTACATTCAACAAGTAATTAATAAAATTACATAATAATTATAAATAATGTATATATATATATATGTATATATGTATATATATTTAGATATAAATAATAAATTAATTAATAATTTTTAAATTAACCAATTGGCTTATCAAGATATTTTAAAATAAATTTTAATTTAAAAACTAGGAAATTATTATGTATTAATCCTTATTTTGTATTAATCCCAAGTTGCTAGTATAAACGTCAACTCTTATATGATTTATTTTATGGATAGGATTTTTAATAATACTGCGGTAACTTAATGAACATGATGGTGTGTTGAGTAAATCGATTATTAAAATGGGATTTATTCCGATTCATTTGTGATTTTGAGATGGCCCAATTATTGGTGCTGATACTCATTAATAATATATGTTTAAGACATAATCTATGAAATTTTCACATTAATTTTCGAACGATACAATTGGATGACAACTCAGTAAATCCATCCTCTATTTCGACTGATAGTAAAAATGATTGGCCGAAAAAATATTTATGCCATAATTTGAATACAGTGATATCAGGTTTTTCTGTAGGTAAAAATTATTTTTACCTATCCATTCGTTATAAATGTGTAACGATTGTTTGTGAACTCAAAGAACAATATTTGTTTTGGTCATAAACACGTACTTTATTTAATTAAAATATTACATAATAATAATAATAATAATAATAATAATAACATCTTTTTAATAACAAATATCACGGCATACTTAAATACAATATAATACATATATAGTTACTAACCATTTTTAGTGCAAGCGTTAATACGAATAAACTGTTTTCCATACACAAGTAGTAGTAATATTTATAAGACTCATTGTGACCACACTGCTGTTGTGTGTTGACGATAACCAAATGTTGATGGCACAGTTGATGGATGGAGATGTAAATATTCTCCGTAGATTGTTCACTTCTCATATATTCTATCCAGTGACTAACAATGTCGTAGGTAAACGGCCACCATCCATTCCCAGTACGAGTAGTAATTCAGCGCGCTCTACGAGCGGCCGACAAACCGATGCCTTGCTTATGCACAGGCGCGTGATATATACACCATACAACGAATGGCGCTATCTCGTTACAAATGATTGTTGCCCAAATGGACTGTTAATTTTTTGGTAAAAATTATTACCACCGTATTTTTGTTAGAACATTTAAACATTTTTTCTATTGGACGCAAACTCATATTTGTTGATTTTCTCCTTTTAGATTTATTAATATTTGCTTTCGTTCGACGTGCTTCATTTTGTTAAAATTATTGTAATCATTATTTTACTCGTATATGACGGTTTTTTTGCAGTTCACTTAAATATACGAACTTCGGTGTTTGAACACACTTAGAGTATCAATGTAAATAGTAGTATAAATATTATCAAAAAAAAAATAATCACACTGATACGCTATAGCGATTAAATAACGTTTTAAAAATAATATGGGCGCGGCGCGCTCTTTTTTCTAAGCTTGGCTTAGATGTCGGTCGACCTGCTTGGTACATTGGTATTGTGTAGAGTATTGCCGTAATTCGCCCTGGTATACCGTATGTGATAACTTATTTTAGGCGGATTCGCGTTATCGTGCAGGTGGTAATCGTTTCATTCCATTTAAATAGATACAGCATTGCGTATAGTCTCTACTTGAATTTAAAACTCAAAATTTTTTTTCAGTTATTCTAATAAAAAAAAAAAAAATTCTTAAAAAATCGCGGGTAAATTAAGGTTTATAATGTTCAAATACATCATTCATTAAGAATTAATTTATAATAAATGTTTATATTATTAGTTAAACTATCGATGAAAAAATAAAACTGATATAAATATACAATATATATTTAAATACAAAAATAAATACTAGGATTTTATCGTTATATATTCGTAGTCTGGCCACGAATATTATAATAAGGCGATATAATATTTCTAAATTGAAGTACTTCATTGAACTCTGTATACACATGGGATCGCATTATTTCATTTCATTTCATTACAAGTAAATAAAGAAAATAATTTTATTGTAAAAGTTTTTATATTTTTAATCTTCATTACGGGGTACGGTTTTTTATTTGGATAAAATATTAGAATTTCAAATACAAATAAGTACTACTAAAAAAATATTTCAAATTATTACCAATCACTTGATTTTAAAAATCAATTAAAGTATTTTAAATAGAATTTAAGTTTTTATTTTACCAAAACAATATAAAAGATTGACATTTTTCATTGTACATCACTTGGTCATCAATCTTCTTCAGTGCTCAGAAATCAAGATTTTGATGACTCATTTAAAAACTAAAATGTGGGCATTTTAGCTTTTGCAACCATAAAGTTCGTGTAGCACGAGAACATAATACATGTGTCTATTATATTTTAATCAATTTATTTGTTTTTAATTTTACTATCAAGTCCTATCAACCACACTAAAAAAAAAAGCAATTTATTCGATGGTTTTACGATAATAATATTATTTACTATATACCAATTCACATAAACATGGAATCTTTAATTTTTATAAAAATTTAAGTATAACTAAACAGCTCTCACAAAATAAACTTAGGAAATATAATTACATATGTATAATATGCAGCAACATGCTAGCATATGGGTTTTTTTTTTATCACTCGTTAAAGTAATTCTTATCGTGCTATTATCTCGTCCGGATTTTCCTAGCGAATTCAAAAACATAAATAAATAGCATTTATCCATTAATATAATATCCGCAACATATATCGAGTATTACTCGAGAAAATGTTTTTATTAATCTTTATGTTCACAGTATAAGAAAGCCAACATTAACGCATAAATATAACGGATGGTATTAGAATAATGAACGGCCGGTTTTAAGTTTACGGAAATATGAAAATGTATTAAAATTAATTAGATTAAAAGAATGTATCAAATAATAAAATAGTATCGTAATAAAAATAATGTATACACATAATACATCCATTTCGCTGGAAATTTTCTCTCGGTATATACGTGTATGATAATGTATAATATAGAGGTAAATGTTACATTATACTTTCTAAAATCATTCCATTAATGTGCAGCGCGTTGCATGGATTCGGTGATAATTCATACAGCTAAATTATTTTCGAAAATTATTCTCGTAAAATACAAAACGTTTTGTACTGTGTGCCTTTTATTGCATGTACATATAACGTTAATCTTTATTAGACGATTTTTCCACGCTACAACGTTGCAGTTAGCATTAAATTCGTTTACGTAAATATTGAATATAATATCAATTCATATCAATGGCATTATGCGTGTGAATATATTCACTTGAAAATACAAATGCGTAATGTAACAATATTATAAGCATATCCCCGATAGTTATGTAATAACCGTGTGTGCAAAATCTAATCCCAACGATGTAACATATATATTGATCAAGATGTACGACTGTCATGTTTTTTGCATATGGACATCTCAGAGAATATCTAGGGACGCTTAATGTCCAGAAACATGAAGTTACTAAATGCGATGTTCACAAAAATACTTTACATGTGAAATCACTTCTTACGTACAATATTTAATCTTAGCGATGTAACATAGTGGTCCCATTGTGTCATGAGAGGTTTATTTAACTACTAAGGGGTCTCCCAGAGATATATCTGGGATGCTTAATGTCCTAAAATGAGAAGTTACAAACAGTCTATGCTACATCACATTGCAACTTTTATTAACAGTCGTTTGTAATATGAATGTCCAGAAAAAAAAACAAAAAATATAGATGATAGGTTTAGATGGTGTTTTACACATAGTGAGATTTGAAGTTCAAATTTTGAACCTACTTAAGCATATTTTTGTCGTTGTCGTAGAACACCTTTCGTGATATGTACACTGTAAACCCTTTGGGATGGAAATAAGTATATGAAAAGTAGTAAAATCTCAAATATAATATGACGTAAGTACCAACTGCGAATATTGTATGGATTATTGTGATTTGTAGCACATCGCTCAAGAAGTCATTGTGATGCGTTAAAAACAAATAAATAAATATTTATTTAATTATTTATAGTTCGGGACATTATTAAATGCACGTTAATAAAGGAATTAACATTTGTTTAGTTGATTAAAGAGTTAATTTATTCTAAAGGGTCTTACGAATTTGTCTTCGCAATAGCCGGTATTCACAGAGAGCAAATAAATTTTGAACAGTTTTATAAAATGAGGTTTAACGGTTTTCAACACATTTTAATTGTTTTGAAGCAGCCATGTACTCATAGTATCAAGTGGGCCAAATATATTGAATAGTTTACTATGCACGTAAACATTTAACGAAAAATACATTTTTATATTAATATTTTTATATACATATAAAACCATCAGTAAAACTTACTCGATTACAGTTATATCAGAATATAAGACATAATAATTTATACCGAGTATAAAGTTCTCTAAGAGTCTATGATAGTTGCCACATAATATTAATATTTTATAATTTTTTTTTACTATTCGTTTTTTATTTTGTCTACTAATACTGGTAGCCACGAGCCACCAAAAAATTAGTCTTAGGCCGCGTGTTTGACATGCCTGTTCTTAAGTATGGTGGACCCATAGGGTATTACATTTTTGTTTTAATCGTTATACATTTATACTTAAAGTTAAAAATCATGTGTACATTATATAATTAGTGATTAAACAATCGATAGGCGAAAGTTTTAAATTATTAAGGACACGATTGTTATGCGCGGGGGCTTGCGCTTTGTATCTGCGATAACGGACCCGGGCGTAACGCCCGATGACTTGAACGTAAAAACACGATAGTAAAAGTGACCCTGTGAACGGGAAGGCGGATGATAAATGTCAACTATGTATCTTGTTTTTTTGTACACATATACTTCGCACGCCTAGATCGATCTCACGAGACACGTATGTGTAGATATAATATGTTCTGTATGAATCTGTACGGGTACACTCGCATGCATTATGGTGCTGTTCATTACCGTAAGGTGCGGGGTGCCGGGACGAGGGCGTCTTCGCCAACAACGTTTAAGTACGACATAAGTCACACGGGTGTTAAATATAAAACGTGAACACTTAACGGATCCCAATGCACCCACTGCTATATAACATACACACACACACACACACACACAGGAAATAGTAAGTGCGAAAAATATATTATATACTAGGTGATTTTTTTTGTTTTTGTTAGCAAAAATATATTATTTAAGACGTTTATTGTATAAAAAATACATTTTTCTATGGATTTCAACGTGTATTGTATTCAATTAGTATTTTTGGTTATTTGTTTAATAATTTAGGTGAGTAGATTAGCGCATCAAAATTTGACAAGTATTATGCGCCGTTTTTCTTATTCGCTCGTTTAAATTTTAAATACTTACCTACCGTAAACAATCAACGTAGACTCTGGTTCGGTGTCCGATTTCTATATACCTGCCAATTTATGTATTTCATCAATAATATTCGATTCCGAAGTACGAATTGAAAAAACATGTAATCATATATGTTACCATTTAAGTTAAAGACGAGTGAGTGAAAAAATATAAAAAAAAAAATTCTTGTGCATCCAGACACTTGAAATGGCATTTTTTTTCATACATAATTCGGCGGAGAAAATTATTGTTAAACATCGAAAAAAATCATCCTGTATACAAATTCAAGTACTCGCAAGTAACGCGTTTTCGCGAATATGTATGTGTGTGTGTACGGCACGCACTGAAATCCTTATAAATGATGTTGCACAATTTCACTTTGGGGTGCTGTTGGTGAACAGGAAGGGTGGGCCGGACGAAAACAGTCGAGTGGTAGTAACTGCATATATATATATATATATATATAAGCACCAGGCCCAGCTCCGCCTTTGCCACTGTATAGTTTTATTAGCCGTACGTGCTTCGTTTCAGAAATGTGAATACTCCACGTGTATTCGTATATACATATGTAGACGAGCCCGCCGCTACTAACAATAGCTACTATTGCCACAATATATATAAACTACCTTTACAATCACAATAGCTTTACCGTGTACCATGTCCGTGTATATACTTATTAAGATTTTTTCAGCGTCCGAGAGCAAAGTGAAAAATTGATGGTTGGTCACAGCGTGTATGATATTGTATCGAATGGAGATCACTCGACGGGACCGTCCGTCGTACGATTATATCCTTAATGATTTGCTAATTGATTTTTTGACGACAACTGTGATACACTGTAAACGATATCGTTTTGTTGATAATAATTTTGATGTTGTAATAGGACTTATGGTCATCGCATTAAGATATACTCGAATTTAAATCGTAATTATTAAAAACTATTTAAAATTCAATGAAGATTGATTAAATCGAGCAATTTGTGTTTTATTAGGTAATAACTATTATTATAATTACTCAAAAACATAACTTCCTTTAACTTAGTCAATTTTTATTCAATTTTAATAATTTTTTTTTTTTTTGGATTGTTTTAAAAAATATGCTCAAGAAAATGGGTATCTTAAAAATTGAAAATTCTTAAATGCATAAAAATCATTTTTTGAATTATTGAATTTTTTTAAAAAAAAATTTAATTCTATGCCATTCAATCAAAATTTCCACACTAAGTTTTGTAAGAAAAACGTGTTTAAATAAATTGATTTCCCGTGGAGATATTAAGGGGGACACGGGACTTATGGTGGGACATATTGTATAATATATTCGAAAAATTATTAAAATTTAAAAATTAATGCATACAAATTTAAGTCCAAGACAATATAAAATATAAATAGTTAAGTGTTGCGATTTAAGAACTGTCATATCCAATTCAAAATAGACTATTAAATTACAGATATAATTCTATGCATTTTAAAGCATTTAATTGTCTTTATTTAATTATACCCGATACCTGGTAACTAAAGGAATATAATTTCATTTCATAGAGGACTTTGGACGAACTCTTGTGTTTATTACGCCTCATGTGTATCCATTTTCAGACAAGTTAAATTTGGTGCGTAATGTTTCGTTAATTTTGCTTTACATTGATATTTTAAGAATTCAATTATAATTTATATCAATCGTCTAATACATTGAAATGTTAACATTCTGCAAAGAATCAAAACCTCACTGATGAGTTCAACGATGAGATACGATCCCCATCTACTAAGTACCACTAGTTGGAAGTTGCCATGGCACTGATTAAATTACACATCAAGCATACAAGTACTGGTACATAACGACCATGTACTGCATGTAGTTATGAATATATATGTATACACCCGGTTATGCCTGTTGCGTATGCCATCGTCAAATCTACAAAAAAATTTGATTTTACTCGATTATCATAATCGTCAACAAATTGTACATACATAAACGTAAATCATTATTACTAGCTCTTTGATGCAACAACATGGTGGGCATTTTTTATATAAAAAAACTGCAGTTGTAGTATTCGTTTATAAGTTTAGCTGTATATATTATGATCATTTATGCGTTTGTATTATGCAAATAATATGTGCACGACTGTAATTAATTATTATAGGTACAAATCATCTTGTTTTATTATGGTAAATTTCTTTTAACAGATTTTTAATTATAATGGATAACCTAATAACGTTTATTCGTCTTAAAGGGTATTACGTTAATATTATTAAAAACAATCAACATTATTTCGTGAAATTTATTTTATTTTAAGATCGCACAATTTTCCACCCACAATTATTTATTATCCCGAACGGTTGTGTATTTCGATCGGTGTTAAATCATTAAATTAACCCATTCATTTCCACTTTAACCAAGATTTATGAAATTAAACAAATTAATGACATTTTTTTTATTACAGCCTACCATAAATGTTAATCAATCATATTAACATTTCATATTATGAGTATTTCAAGTCGTCAGCTTAAAAAGTCAGTTAAAAATAGAACTACATGCTTGATTTACATATGCTTAGTATAATATTGACGTATATAGAGAAATTATAACAATATAACTTAAACAAAGTTTTTCATTTCAAACCTTTGATCAGTCTTTAATATCAGATCAAATATTCCATTTTCTCATATGACATGTAGAACTGTGGAATTATATACAAATTATTATAATAAATAGGAACGGAAAATAATATACTTTACGCAATAAAGAGCTCGTAGGTTACTGTAGTTTCGTTAGGATATTTGATTGCGTTTATTTAGAAATGTATGATGTACGACTAATGAAATTCGTTTATATTAGTATTATAACAAGATACGGATAACGCCATAGTCGTGATTATAGATCAGAGAGAGAAAGAGTGAGAGGGAGATAAAGATAAAAAGAAAGAATCACGAGAGACGCAAAAATCTTATTATGGATAAAATGCGACTTATTTCCAGTATTGTGTAGTGTCGTTTTATTCCTAGACGTTGAAATAAATTCTCACCAGCTTATCACCAGATTCATCCGGCACTGTTACTTTATTGTAGTATATTTGCAGTGCGAGGAATACCCGGTTTGCTATCGATCGTGAATTCGTTAATTCTGAAATCGACATTATCGTATTGAAAACCAATAAATATTTGTTTCTAATGTTTTTACTGTGTTATTAAAATATAATCCATTAAATCGCTCATTGGTCACGTCGTTTAACGCGGTTTAGTTTTTGAAGGAACTACGACTTCGTTGTTTTAGACAATTCATTTAGAGTTGGTGAAGGAGAAGGGCGAAACCATTTTACATGCCCTTTATTAACCTTCCCGATGAGAAAATCTATACAACTCAGCGTCGACAACGGAAATCACATTGGTGTGATTGTTATTATAAATATTATTTAGACTTTATAGGGATAAGTGAAAAATGTGGTTTTTTATTTTCAGTCCAATACTGAGTGATCATTTCGACGTGCATTAATACAATTTTAGGCAGCCCAATACGTATAATAAATTGTTAATATTATTGTTGAAGATGATTGAAGAATAAGAAGGAAAATAATCCGAGATCCCTCTCAACAATAATATGGACTCAATGACGGTAAACATTATTTCAGGTTTCCATTCTTTCTAGCGTCCAATAATCTCGTCCATCATACGATTTAGTAATATTATACACAATGTCGTTTTTGCTTATGTTCGTTTTTCAGTCGGATTGTTATTAGAATTGAAAAAATAATGAATTTTGATGATTATAATTGACGAACTACTCGTATATTTGATTGCAAACCATTTATGACTAATACGTTAAATACCTACATGTGCTATGTAATAATATTACATCATTGTTATTGTATACTGGAGTATGTAAAACAATTTGTTTTTATAGAATTTTATTGTTGGAAATAATTTTCCTTCGTACTCATATATTGATTGTTAAAGTTGTTGGTAGAAAATATCCTATTGATAGTTATTTTCACATTAAAGAAAAATGTTTCTAAGATAAAAATGAACTAAATTTTTGTCATGTAAAACGTTGTTTCTGATATTGAACTATAATCTCGGTTTATACTTGTAATGTATTTAATTTCCATAAATTTAATAAGTGAAGAAGGTAAGTTTACTAAATACACTTTGAAATTAAATAAACCGTAATTTCTGAAATATTTTGAAATCATTAAATCACAGAAATTTATTAAAAGAATAATTTCGAAAATTCTGCAATACTATTGATAAACATCTAGTATATGTAGAAAATAAAAATGAATTTATCGATTTAGGAATATAAGCTGTTGTTCTGTTATATATTGTGCTATATTTATTATACACATACGTTTACGTTCAAAAATTGTAATGTTTTAAATATTTCATCGTCAGTGCAATGTGTACTATATTCTTTGTCATGCACATAAGTTGAATTCCATTAAATGCTAGAGAAGGCGAAAAATTCAATATGACTTTTATTTCCTGAAGCGCACAATTAAAATATGATGAAAACGTGACTGTGTAAAGTAATTTATTCACGGAATGTCTGTGATGTGAATTATAACGTTGAAAAAAATATAAAAAATAAAAGTCGTAATGAATTCGTCAATCCAAGTAGGAAAATCATTACATAACATATGTGCAATTGATATATGCTTACAATCATGCGAGTGTGTACTCGTATTATGCTAGCCGATTGATAAATAAATGTAGACAGATAAGCTGAATAAGTAATATTTTTACATTAATATAGCATAATATTTATATATAATCATAACATTGTATGGACTAAAATCGAAAAAACTGTATTCAAAACCAAACTGAACCACACCCGATAATCATCGTTCTAGATAATAAAAATACAATATTTCAATTAATAACGACAAACACGTGATTTTGGTTGTAATATTTTACGATATAATAATATTAATCTTTATCTTTGCCACTTTACTACACTGTACATTTGCCAGTTTTAATTTTTTTGTCAACCTACGAGTTGTAAAAAAAACGTTTGTTATAAACTACTTAATTATATTATAGAGATAATTTAATTTAAATTTTATATTCCATGGTTATTGGAGTTTATAATTTCATGCATACTTAAAGCTTATTTTCGATTTTTTAAATGCATTTCTTAGATTAGGTTTTTTGCATATTTGTAAAACATATTTCAATATTATTTTATCTTTACTTTTTTAATGCACATAATTAATTTGGTCAGCTTGGAATATTGCGCTTTCTCGCATTGGGTTGATGGGTATGGACATTTGATGTTAAATACGAGTACATATATATGCTGCGTTATGTGTACATTAATAGAGCATAAACAGAAGGGTAGGGCAGAAGGGGTAGCTACCCTGGACCCCATGCCTTTCATGGGACATAATAATTTTTAAGTCTTATAATATGGTTTTTAAAATTAAATAGCAAGTGCCATGTAAAAATATGCACGGTATTTTAATATTTAATTTCAATATAATGTTTAATATGTACATATGTTGTTGTCGCTTTTATGATAAAACATAATATTCATAATAAGGGAAAATGTTATGTAAAAATCGAAAAATATATCCTACGGGTAGTAGGGCGTTCAAGAAAATATTTTTTGGCTACACGAAAACAAATTCTAAGGGCCCGTGAATAGATCAGCCCCAGGCTCAGCATAACCTTTTACCAGCACTGTGTAAATATATTTAAATACGAACATGGAGTATTCGTTTTTGTACCACACAGTGCGATAATACATATGGGGAGCAACCGGAACTGTTTTCAGAAGCTGTACGTAGTACGAGGGTAGTAGTAGTACGAGTATAATGATATTATCACATGGTTGGTAACAAATCGCATTTATGTGACCAAATAATTATTGTCCCTTGGTGAATAAATCCTCGAAATAGTTCCAATAAACGTCCCGTAGACCATAATATTGGAACACATTTAAGTGGATTCGAGAAAAATAAAAAGGACTTAGTGAAACTCTTAATGTATACACGCACTGCTACACCATTGCAATAATAATAATAAGACGCATACTTTTTTGTTCGTCAGTTTATCAATATACTATATAGCGCGACGTACTGTATTATTATATTTTATTTAGGCCAATAATATTTCTTCCGGAAAACTGTCAGAATGATAGAACCGAACGAACAAATCCGCCATGCCCACAAAATATGTGTCACATTTACAAGCGTATGTAGGCGTGTGTTGGTGTATAGTATGTATACATGGCCGCATAACTACGATAAAAGACGAAAATAAGAAATGTCTTTTATTCTTCTCGTGGCAATTATTTTGAAATATTTCGACCGTTTGCGAGATTTATATTCGATTTACGGTCACACGTATTTGTATTTTACTCATTATTATTATTGTTATTTTGTCCAACTCACGTGTATTTATAATATAATATTTTACAAACAAACGATAACAAAATTTTCAATAAAATATGAGTATAATATATAAGTTTCCACACCTTCTGTAAGCAAAAACTTTTAATAGAGATGAGAGGTTCTTAAATTAGCCGATATAAATACATAAATTTATATATATTTATATAAAGAGTAATAATTTTGATTGTTAACTATTTAAAAAATTAAAGAATAATAATAAATAAATATAATAATAAAAATGTTTTGTTAAGTGATAAATACTTGTAAACGCTATTATTACACCACCAAACGTTTTTGCAGTGGTAAATAATATGACATAATATGATAAATTAACAGTTAATGATTAAAGTATATTTAATATATAATATTTAAATGGATTAAAGTTAGAGAAATTAATAATGCTTTCTTCAAATTTTCTACAGAGTATGATTGTACGATTTGGCATTGATATTTTTTTTGTTTTTGAGTCGTATATTATAATTATGGCAGCATGTTGGAAAATATTTTTTATATTTATAAGTTGATAAGTAGGATAAATTTGATAAGCAATGCATCAAAATTGAGTACAATAAATTCCTTAATTAAAAAATCAGTATTTCTTAGACGAAGACATTTTAAAATAAATCTAATAATCATATTCATAACTATTCTAACTTTGTTTAAATGAACATATTAAGACCTTCCCAAATCTCTATTCCACATGCATTTTGTACTTCGAAATATAAGAATGCTGTTATTAAATACGGATGTTTAACTAACAAGATCATTCATTTAATGCGCATTTCTATTGATTTTTTTATCTTTTTTCCGGTGAAGGAGGTAAAAAGAAAAGAAACAAGGTGATTACAAGTAAACTGATTTTTAATTGAGTTTTTTTTTTTAACATTAAACAAATAACCGTAGCGTAGAGCTGAAACAAATTACGTGGATTTAAATACTAAAAAAAAAAAAAAACTCTAAATAAATATATCTTTAAAAGTCTTTAAGCCTTAGTTCTATTCAAATTCTTGGTCTGTAAGTCTTTCGGTCGGTACACAAAAGGCCGTTAAAATTATTTAAAATCACAGCGCAAAAAATACTTTCACGCTTTTTTATTAAAGTATGAACAAAGACATTGGTTAATTTTATCACTTATTTTATTAAAAATATTTTTAAACGCTGTTCTGTGAACCGAAAGTTATGTTATTTAAGTTAGTCACTCGATTAAAATCGTCTGATATATTAAACACAAATTATATACTATTCATAGCTTCTATATTATAATTATATAATTATAACTACATGGCGAGTGTTGGTCAAATAAATTTGGACTTAACATGAATTTTGACTCATACGAAGACGTGCAACATAATTGACGGTTTTAAAATGCATGGTCTTAAATTGTATCAGAATATAGTGTTATTAATTCCAAGGTGGATCAATTATTGAGGTCTCGATTGAAAACGTGAATTAATACGGATATGAACAAGAAGTCCATGTATACGTGAACAAAAAATTTGTACTCTCGTATTCTTATTATTGGGGCTGTGCATTCAATGCAGCTTAAACCTTTAAAAATATATTTAAAATGTCGAAAAATTCAATAAAAAATAAACTACAAATTTCAAAAATGATTGAATAGCATGTACTTAAAATTGTTTTTAATCGATGATTTTTATATTTTTTTTGTATAAGTATACATAAGAATTGATTTATTTAATAAAAAAAATATTTTTAAAGAATGCATAAAAATTTTGATTTAGGTAGAAGTTAATTATTTTTGTAATAGTTCTATTCGTCTTAAAAAAAAAAAAAAATAAAAAAAAAAAATATATTTAAATATATTTATTTGTGGGTTGCCGTATTCGTCTTTACTAGTTTATTGGACAACAAGTGCTCGTTTATGTTATCAAAAAAAAAAATAAAAAAAAATACCTCTCGATTATCTGTTAGCAAATTTTTACACGTATAAAAACTCCTTTCAACGTCTATAGATGTAATGGAGTATATTGTATAAAAGCCGTCGCCGAAGCTGAGGTCATCTGGGAGATACTTCTGAACAATTCAGTTCCCTCGAGTATTTTCGAAATAGTGCTATATTGCATCAAATCCCGTATTTTTTTCATGAAATATAAATTTAACGTATATATATATATATACTATGCAAAACAAAAAAATATGCGTTTAAAAATTGTAATTGACACGGAATTTAATTAAAAATATCAGGAAATTAACTGAAAAGGAAAACATGACTTAAAAACAAAAAAAAAAAAAAAAAAAATAACTTAAAAAAAATTTAAAACGTTAAAGAATGCAAAATAAAATTTTTGTTAACCTTCTTACGTGCTTAAAGGAGTAATTTCTGGGTTACAAAGGTTCAAAAGCCAATCAGTGCAACTGAATAAGTTAGATGAAATAGCACTTGCTTGTTCCGTAGTAAATGAGCTTATGAAGATTGTAGAAGTGGAATGAGGTTAAAATCAATTGTCACAAACACTATAATATAGTGTATATATATGCATATTATGCATAAAACATATAATTTAAAGCACATTTTTCGATACTTGCACAGAAAAGTGAAATAATTGCACTTGATAGTAGTTCGTCATGAAGCTTCTCGGAGGGTACGCACCTACGACCAAGAGCTCGCGAAAGGGTTTTGTGCCCTTTTTATATAAAGAAGTATGACGGAAATGTATTGTATATATAATCATAATTATATATAATTGGACTATATATTAATATAGTATTGGACCGGTCCTTTGAAGATTTGACTTACTTAGAATATCAATAGTATACTGTTGTATTAGGCTGTTATTATTTGAAGTGTGTTATCAGTATCCGTATCAAAATAGTTACTATTTAGCGGGTTGTAACATATTACATAATTGAATAGTACATATCATTACAATTTATTTATGACATTTTATATAGTCGAATGATGCACATCGTTACATTCATTTTGTTGTTTTAAATATATTCATAACTATTATGATAGTAAATACCATAGTATGAAGCAGTGGCGTAATTGTGGGGGGGTAAGTATCCCCCCTGACAATTTTTTGAGAGATAAAGGTATAATTTTGCCCCCCCCCAGGTAATCCAAAAGTACAAATAGCACCTTTTATTAATGAACTCTTATGGGTATTATTTAACAATATTGGTGCTTAGTACCTGCTACCTACAATTTATGTTAATCTAAACCACAAAATGAGTTAAAAGACTTATATAAAATCAAACAATTAGATATACTGTATGAAATACATACAATAACAATATGTTTTAACTGGTGAGGGGGAGGGGTGTCAGGGTTTTGGTAATAATAAATATATTACATTGTTCCCCCTAGATTCTTTCCCCGTTACGCCACTGGTATAAAGTATTTATAATATATATATACATAAAACAGTAAATATTTTTATACTTATTTGAATTATTCAAATTATGTAATTAAAAAGCTACGTTTTATAATCAGCTTAAAAAATGCATTTTAATAAAAATTTACAGCCTATTTAAGATACATGCATTTACTATCCGTAACCACGACTTTTAGAATAATTCACGTATTCACGGATGTTTTAGCAGTAACATGTGTAACATTTGGTACGGTAACCAGTCTTTACGTACTACACGTTTCGAACAGATAGACAGGTATATTCAGCGCATTTGAATTGCGTCCATAAATTATATTTTGATCACGTTCTTGAGTGTATATAACTTTTATTTTTGTCGAAAATTGATAAATTCAATTAGAAATAGAGTCATTTTACCAAAAAGTATTTTCACGGTTGACATTCTTTGTATACAGCTTGTTTGTCAAATATTTAATTTACAATTTTACAGTAATAGGTATAAAAAGAAGTTGGGTTTGGGATTATGCTAAATGATAACGAGTTCAGCTATTTTATTAGTTACATGATGAAGATCAAAATAATAAATAATCTTAGTTTAGTTCAAGTTTTAGTTAACTGGGTCTTCAATAATATAGCTAAAAATTATACATACAATTAATCTACCAGAGACATCAACATCTGAAAAATATTAACATTAAAATATAAGAAATATTTATTTATGTTGCCTAAAATTTGGTGTGAATTTATTTTTATATCAATAAAGCAAAAATATTATAATATTATAATATTATAATATTATATTATTATTATATTAATATTATTATTTGCAAAAACAATTCAAACGGGATTATTTACGCAAAACAAATTTTGAATAAATTGATTTTGTTTATTTCTTGTAACTTTTAAACTAATAGCTGTATATACATGATATTTTCACTGTAGTTTTATGTTAGTGTTTTATACGAGTTTCATGATTTTCAAAATATTTAAAAAAAATGTGAGCTATAAATTAATATACTAATCTTACATAATCACTATATTTTTTTTATGTATATTTGATTTTTAAATGTTGAAAAAATTAATCAAAATCGCAAATATCACTAATACTCTATTATAATAAATAAATATTAATAATATAATAAATACAATGTTTTCGGAAAAATTTAATAAAATCAATACATTTAGGTACATTGTACTACAAATCACAATCCCTAATACGATCGATCATAATTTTAAATATTAATTTTAATATTCTTACGTATTCTTAATTATACAACGTATTTATTTAACAACTATTGAATTTCATTTACGAGAGTTTTACCACAGCTTAGTTAAAAATAAAATAAATATACCAATTGCTTTAATTAAATTTTCTGTAGATTTTATGTATAAAAGCTAATTATAAAGTACATAATACTTGAATACATGAATATGTGAATGTACGTGTACACGTAATCAGTACTATAAATTCATAGACAATTTTAAACAATGAGTCTTAAAAATCGAACTTAATTTCACGTTAGTACATGAAAGCGTGTACATATGAATTGGGAGCTCTACTCAATTATAATATAAAAGTACAAAATATATTTTTGGTGAACGTAATACCTAACTCTATTTTATTTAGTTTTGTGCATTAGTTAAAATTATAATTTCAAACTTCATAAAAATTAATACATTTTTTAAAAGTAGGATTTTTCAAAATGAAGAAGAAAAATACACATAAAAGGGTAATTAATGTTGTTATTTTAACAGTTCCTTGGTTTTTACTCGAATCACTTAACTTGTTATTAATTAGGTAATTTTTTTGTAGACTTTCCTGTGAATATTTATTTATAAAAATGTAATAACTCTACTGCTGCACCTCGGCTGCTAAAGATGTAGAATACGATACAGCACATGCTATTTATAATATATTTTACACATTTAGCATAGAGGGGGAAAAAATTATAAGGCATTTTTATTTTCACAATATACGGCTATAACAAAATATTTTTTAAAATTGTGTTACGTTTTATTAACATAACTGTCAAGTCACGTACAACAATTCGGTTGACAGGTTTTTAAAATTTAACTCGTTGATTACATTTAAAATACTTATGTTGATCAAATGCGTCATAAATTTCAATTATCATAAATAAAATATATGCACATATATTGGAACATAAATAACTAATTCGTAAAATGTGTTGCGTGTAGGTATCTCTGATTTTTAGTCGAAAAGCTTAAAAATGAATTTTATATGATACTTTGGGATTCAGCATGTAATGTTAATGTGATCGAAATAAATTGTTGTACGATCCGCTGTTGAATTGAGTTCAAAAACGGAAAATTATAGGTTAGTATAAAATATTTTGTATGTAAATATGAAGTATTATGCTGCAGTGAAACTTATGTGATAAGTTTATATTTATTTAAACTTTTTGTATTATCTTAAGAATGTTTACTATGTTTATATATTACTATATAATGTATAAATCGAAAATGCTAATTTTTACTTAACAGGGTTATAATTTATTTAGTAAAAAGTAATCTAATGGAAATAATAAAATATAATAATATGTTGGGAAGTCGTGGAAAAAATATCTTTAAGTTTTAATTTGACAGGTTAAAAGTTTTCATCTTGAAATCAATACAACTAGCATACCATCCTATAGAGTTTTAAAATATTATCAAATTTTTTAGTCTCGATAAATATACAAACACTGGTGTAGAGCAGATTTTTATCGATCGGATTTTAATGAAAAAAAATAAGACCGTGATCGCACAAGCGCTACTAGCGAGTGATTGGCATTCTAAACGACCATTAAGTTGAGCGAAAAAAAATGTATTGACAAAACGTATTAAACCTTATTTTCTTATCCTTGGAAAGTAAAGTATTTATTTTTTAATAAACACAATTTTATTAGTATAATAACTAGGAAATTAAAAAAAAATAATATTACTCTAATCGCAACAATGTACATTTTGATTGAGTAACTGAATATTTTATTCCATTCTCGTGCAGAAAATGTTGCAGATAATAATTTCAAATGATAATATTGTGGTGACGTAAACAACGCACCGCGAATCGTCCAAGTTGTTTACAATATTGTCAGTGGATAAGGGGAAATCCCATGTTCTAGAATATGCGATGATTATCTCGTTAAGGTAATTTCGAGAATGTTCTAGACAATCGACGCCGATATATATACCGGCTGGTCAGACGCTCATTCAATCAGTCCGTGAATACAATCCGCGACACACCGTGAATTACACTCCACGATATATTCGGCAATTCCTCCGCAATTGTAACGCGTATCGATATTTGTACATACATATTTATATAATATAGTGTCTATTTTAATTAAATTAAATTGTGAGTGATTTTTATTACTTAAATCCCACAATATAATTTTCTCGGTACGTGCAGAAAAAATAACGCTAGAATTGTTCGTAATTAAGTTTATATCCTCGTATTCTTCCTACGTTATCCATTAGTGTTAAGCGGAAGAGAATCCGAATCATAGATAAGTATACTAATCCGAATTGAATTTAAAGGGTTCCGCTAAAAATATTTTGTGCCATACCTTGATCGTTGATCATTCTGTATGTAATGTATCTCGACAGTATCTTATACGCTGCACGTACATTTATAATATTACTAGAGTTTTTCTCGTTACATTTCACGGAAGTTCGTCTTTTTGAACTTTTCCCATATCGAAAATTATATATATACAGGCATTGTACCGCCATTCAAATGTATTAACCAACATATACTTGATAATCATTATATACGTACGAACGTAATATATTATTCTGAATAGTACCATATATATATTATTGTATATCCTTTTACCGATCAGATAATTTACTAAATGATTTGGTTTTTTTTTTTTTATAGCAATTTTTCCAAGAAAATTTTACTTCATAGGTTTTTTTTTATTTAATGTACCGTTCTTCGAATAAACTAAGACCAATAATACTTTGAAAATATCGTGTATGTGGTCCTGCAGGCGTGCTTCCCTCTTGAACAACTCGGTTACCGGCTGTGGTAGTGGTGGCAAGAAGAAGAGCGAGTTGTTTCTAGATTGCCGAATGCGATTAAGAAGTAACGATTTTTCTGAACGAATATAATTATACCGTCGGTCCGTCCCTTCGGGCCATTTATTCCAGCGGAAATAATACGCGTGATGTGACATCGCGCTACGCCGATTAGTACGTTGTTACGATTCACATGTAGGTACAATAATGTAATAATAAAGTTGGTAATTATCATTATTATATTTACAGGGATTTCCAGCCTAAAACTTGTAGACGTAACTAAATGAATAGGGTTCCAATTATTTGAAGGTGAAGTGGTAGGTACCTATAAATCATTAGAGTATCGAAAACTTTCCATACTAGATAGTATTATGTAAAACTTATTTGGAAAAATAGAAAATTTTAAAATCGAATTTTATAATAATTCTATAAATATAGATAACAATAATAATTTAACTTTGATATTTCCGCTAAGTTTGTCTATACCAGCTCCGGGTGAAAAAATTGCAAATGCACTAATACTTAAGTGGTTATTTTGAAAATTTCGGTGGTTAGGTTAGCTCATATGCATGACTACGACTGTTATTATTTTTATTGTAGGTATAATAATAATAATAATAATAATAATAATAATAATAATAATATGCGGCACGAAAAAGACCTAGACCAAAAATGCGATTTCGAGAAGCACTGCAATAAATTAGTTGTGGGCTTATATCATATAAAGACTATTGTAATATCGGGAGAAGTGACAATTTATTAATAGGTTTGTTTCAGTGGCGCCGTAGTAGTTTTTGTAAGTTTCACGACGGAGATAAAATGTCTGACGTTGCGGAGACGTTCTTTCTATGAACAATTTTTACCGTAAAATTTACAAGCGCACAAAAAGTAAACGTAACTGAAGACGATGGGGGAGGAGAAATACTCTTTAAAGTTTATTCGGTGACTGTTGAGTCTTAATACGTAATTAACATGGCTGAAAATAGTTGGTCGCACACACACGCACAATAATGTTGTCTGTATTGTGGTTTATTTATTTTTGTTATTAATGTGTGCGAATTATTCAAATTAACAACGTCGCAACGCGTTATCGGTAGTCGACCGTATCTGTGTTGACGTGCGTGCAGACCGATATCTATACCGAGCTGCTGTGGTTCTTTTCGCTCGCCGAATGCGAGTTTTTCGTTCGGCCGTATTACTCTGTGTGCGCTAATCGTCACGAGTATAATATTTGGTTTTCGTTATATTCGTTTTGGCTCTAATAGCCAGATATAAATTGTAAGTGTGCCATCCGCCGTGGGCATATTTTTTTTTACATTAAAGAATAAATATTTAATTATCCAAATCGCCACGATCGATTTAAATTTTTTGTTGTACGTGCGCGAATCGCCGTACTTATTATTATTATTATTATTAATTTAATTCATATTTTATAGTTGCGATATTTAAAATTATATAAGAAGTGCAAGTGCAATTATGTAAGAAGGGGGGGCATGGGACTTATGGAACATATTGTATAATATATTCGAAAAATTATTAAAATTTAAAAATTAACGCATACAAATTTAAGTCCAAGACAATATAAAATATAAATAGTTAAGTGTTGCGATTTAAGAACTGTCATATCCAATTCAAAATAGACTATTAAATTACAGATATAATTCTATGCATTTTAAAGCATTTAATTGTCTTTATTTAATTATACCCGATACCTGGTAACTAAAGGAATATAATTTCATTTCATAGAGGACTTTGGACGAACTCTTGTGTTTATTACGCCTCATGTGTATCCATTTTCAGACAAGTTAAATTTGGTGCGTAATGTTTCGTTAATGTTGCTTTACGTTGATATTTTAAGAATTCAATTATAATTTATATCAATCGTCTAATGCATTGAAATGTTAACATTCTGCAAAGAATCAATTAATAATACCTAACCAAATATCTCACTGATAAGTTCAACGATGAGATACGATCCCTACCTACTAAGTACCACTAGTTGGAAGTTGCCATGGCACTGATTACACATCAAGCATACAAGTACTGGTACATAACGATCACTTACTGCGTATAGTCAATTTTTATTCAATTTTAATATTTTTTTTTATTTTTTATTTTTTTAATTGTTTTAAAAAATATGCTCAAGAAAATGGCTATCTTAAAAACTGAAAACTCTTCAATTAATAACAATTTTTAAAAAAAAAAATAATTGAATTTTATGCTATTCTATCAGAATTTCCATACTAAGTATTGTAAAAGAAACCGCGTTTAAATATATTGATTTCCCCTGGAGATATTAAGAGTGATACGGAACTTATGAGACATACTGTATACACACCATCGCATTACGTAGCTCGTCAGTAACTGCCCGGCAATCCCGACCACTGCTGTTCGAGTTACACCACTGCACACCTAGCTATTTTCATCGTGTTAATTAGTGGTGCACACGGATATCAGCGACCGGATAGCGCGTAATATTATTTTATGCTCCAGGCGCGCACAGTGACCGACCCATGCATTTGAGGTATTCCAAAAACGATTCTTCTTAACAACAGGGCTGCTCGTCCACCCATGAAGCGCATCGTTGTCGATACTATTTACGGTAATAACGGTGCTCGTAGCAGAACGGGAAAGTTAGGGGCTGAGGGGGGGTCTAGGTTGAATACGTTATTTTTGCGATGCAATGTGACTTTAAAACGACTTTGGCGACTTAATGTTTATAATACAGCGCGGCGCCACTGTAACTCGGACTAGACGCCATACGACTACGTCAGACGACGATATTTTCTCGTTTACCGTATACGGAATTTTATCGAAAAGATCAGTGGCAGCGAATGTTATATTTGTACGTTCACAAGAAGCCCACGCGGGAAAATTCCGTATTCGCGAAATATTTTTTTCCGTGTACCGTACGAACTTGTCACTACGATTCGATAAATCTCAAATATATTTTTATCGTATACGTGATTGAGTAGCGCTTGCATTTATACGTGTCATTCACACGAACCAAATATTATCCAATTCGTTCATTACGTTCATCCGTTTGGTCGTGTGTTCGACTCATGTTATTATTATTATTATTATTATTATTATTATTAAGCTCTTTAAAATGTAAGACGATAGTATTTCATCATAGTAGAATCTTTTTCTAGTCTTGAATAATAGATTGTCAAAATTAGACATCGACATACGAAAACAATTATAAAATTTTTGTTCTCAGATTTAAGTAAAATTTTTCAAAACGTTTTTCACGTCATGGGCTATTCTCTAAAAGAGGATGTACCCAAAATCTTCGACGTACCAAACGTTTCTTATAAACATTTCTATATCGATAAAAAATAAGTGGAACACGTGAATCTATGATAACAATTGTGTGTTGACTGCCGACAGTGCTATGTCCATTGCCATGCATCAAAACCAGTACGTGAAAAAATCGAATCGAATATTATGCCTGTGTGAATTGTCGTCTCGTATTCGATATAATTCTATACGTGAAAAAATCGAATCGAACAGTCACCGTCTAAACGTAGCCTATATGTATCGATTATAGACGGCGGGGAGATACTGAAATTATACGATTTGAAACCCACTATTTGTCATATACCAATATTAGATATGTATTTGTACATACACATGCACGGAAGCAGTATAAACATAAAGGTTATATTGTATGTACGAGTATATACATAGATTACAACACGTTCGGGGCTTCAGCTAGGCGTTTTGCATTATTATAATACGGTCACGATTAGGCGCATTGGATTAAAAGGGTTTGTGTATATCGCCTGAAGCGGATGACGACTGCTACTGCTAAAACAAGAGCACCCGAGGCAATAGTGACGACACTGCAGGGTTGACCACCCCTCGGAGAAAATGTGCGCTGACTGCATTAAGACGCGACGGATGTAAGGTTGGATAATGAAGGCGAAATGCGTATCTGAGGGATGAAATTCGCAGATGGATGGTTGGAGGTAAAGATAAAGAGAAACAGATGAAGATTCGAGATGTTTTCATGCTGGAGTGGTGCGTGGGCGTAACGACGACAACGACGACGTTTCCGTCGAATATCATTAGCGTCGGGAAACGGCCGCAGGCGCGTGTAAAAAAGACTGCGCCGAGTATAGTGTTCTGTACACATCGCTATTGTAAAGGAATATATTATTATTACTGTTTCTACGATATTATTAAATACGCTAGCACGGCGCTTTTATGTGTACATTATAGTTTTTTTCCCCACGGAAAACGCTATTGTATCTAGGGTAAGCTCTCTCTCGCGAATAAAATTCCAATCTCACGTCTCCGTTCGAATATTCGCGTCCTTTTTCAAAATACGCCATGACTAGTTTATTATGCTCACCGGTATAGCACGTCAACGTATTGGCAATTTGAAGGCTGAATAGTAATAATTTACCTGTGCATGTATCTATGTATTATATATTTATACACTCGTATAAAGCGCACATTATAGCTACGGATGATTATCATACACATTAAAAGTTGTAATAACTAATTTTGTATCGGGTATTCGCTCATAATATATTTTGTTATAAACTATGAAATTATAATTAATATGCAAGTGTCGCAGTAATCGGGCGTTTTAATCTACGGCGCCGCTGCGGTTAAGCTGTGATTATTCGGATATTATGATCTTACACCACATGTGTCAATCAACCAACTGTATAAATTACATAATCGGTAACCATTAAAAATTGGATGGATATTTAAATATAAAGACCAAGAGAATTTGTGATTTAAACGAAAGTAATATGTAATAAATTTATACACTTTTATCGATAACAAAGATTTTCGCTCCTAGAATTTATGCTCTTAGAAAATATCATGACAAGTAGTATTTTCGGTTATTTTCTTACTATAATTGCTATCTGTACAGTTTTTAATAATGTTATAGAAAACTGAATTCATTTTGGAGTATAAGCGAATAAACAAACAGTTTACGCAGGACGAAAAACATCTAAAACGTGTACGTTGAGTGTACCTTGAGTGCCAAACCAATCAAAGTGTGGGTAATATTACGATTTTGCTTAACCGTGATAACGGACTCGTATGAAATACGCAAGGCCGTCTCAAGAAGAGGAGAACATTTTACCTCAGAACCCAGCTTAAAAAAATTTAAAGGGGATCATTTTAAGTATTTTTCTTTATGCAATATTAATCAATTTAACTTAAAATGCGATGCTATATTTTATAGGCTATATTTTTAGTTATACTAATATCTAAATAGTTATGACCGTCATTTATTATTTTTATTGTCGGGGTGAGAAGTTAATTTTATCCAAATGTATGAAAAATTTCGTTATCATAAGTATAGACGTGACCGAACCCAAGTAGTTCTTGTTTTCTACGACTGTTTAAAAATTATCTATGAATAAATATAATTGTTATTAAATGTGGTAACTGGTAATAAATTGTTGTGAAGTTATTAAAAATATGATTCGTTGTATCAATGCATTTAAATTACCTTGACTAATCGAGGTTTGAAAAACTATATTTACTAAAATTTTGCAAAAGTATAATTTTTTTGTCACACTCGTATTTTATCGTTATAATTAAGCTGCCCCCGAATAAATCTGCAACGGGCCCTAAAAATCCTTAGAACGATTTTGGAACTACGTAAACTTATAAAATATTAATAATATGATAATATAATTAATAATAAATGTAAATTTTTTTTCCTGGATCCTATAATAATCGATAATATTGTGGCTAACATAAATCGTTTATTCGAATCAATTGAATGTAAGTTATCGGAGCCATTTGTGGTTTTGTTGCAGTACGTTTTTCGCGTTGCAAACGTATTCTTATATCATTTTTTTTTTCGTTATAATTTTCGAGCGACGTATCGGTGCGTTACGCTGTCGCAGCATCAGTTGCACATCAGATGTGCGATCGGCCAGCGACGTAATTGTTCAGTGTTTTCATATGTTTGGTTATGTTTTCAGTCGAAGTTAAAGTCACGGACTCAGTGTCGCCGAGTTTTGTAAATTCGCGTTTTGCAGTTTTAATCTGCAGCCATATTTGTAAATCGCATATTTTGTCTTTTCAATCGGCGTGCTGAAAAGTATCGTTCGAGGTAAGTGTTTGTTACCTAGCGTAATTCGTACATGTTTCTGCTTGATTTTTATTTATTTCATTGTTAAGTTTTTCAATGCTCGTTTAGGATAAAGCGCGGTTTTTTTTTCATACATTATTTTCAGTGTTGCGGACTGTATAATTTATTTCGTGGTTCGGTTGTGAGCCATTATAGGTCACATCATACTATTATTTACTAATATTAACAATATTATTACTATCTGTTTGTGCCAACAAGTCGAATTTGTGATTTTTACATTCGTTATTGTTTATCATTCATTTAAACTCGTTATTTGATGATTGTTGAATAATTTTACTAATTTTTGAGCCAACCCGGCAAGTTATTACTATCACCAATTATTACAGAAAAAATTCAATATATGCAAAAGAAAATAAATTTATTTTAAATTTTCTCTTTAGCTTGTCAATCGTTATTCTTCTATCTTAATATAATATCTGATGGCGGTAACATACGTTATGACGTATAAATTGTTTGAGTTATTATGAATTAGGCACTGATAATATAGTTGTGTCATATATGTAATATACCTGTCTTGTTGTGCAAATCAATTAATTAATGAACCGGCAGCAAACGTACCGTATCATTTACATAATATTATGTAAAAATTATATGATGATCAGATATGATTCATTGTAAAAGTTTTCACAACGAGGAAATTGTGGAATAGCCGTTTATTATGTGCAAATCGTACGCGTCACTCTAGTCGTGCACATGTTACGTGCTAAGTGTTTAATTTAACAGTATAGTAATATTTAAGTATTAAATAGTATTCAATATAGAATAAAGAATATCAGTGATGATGGTTATAAAAATGTTTAATAAAAACGAATAATTTAAACAGTAAAAGGTCGATGATATTAACAGGTAGTGGATTCTATACCGAATGGCTGGATATGTCTATATTTGGTACTAATCCGGAGCTCTTATATGTGTTTCTGGTTCACTCCCTTGTCGGTTTCTACTTTGTTAATTTGGTTGTTTCCTTAAATTAGTTGTCCTTAATCGTACTCGAGTGGTATGTACTATTACTAACAATTTTGTTTTGAAATTCAGATATGTGTGGATATTAACGATTAACTTTTATATTTTCATTATTTATATTATTTTAATTTATTTTTAAGTTATTTCAACTTATATTTGAATTAAGTTGTTTTGTTTGCTTCGGTACTTTCAGATTTTTACGAAGCTCAAAATTTTGCGCACAATATGTTGATTTATATTTTATCAGAAAGTGCTATTTATTCATTATAGTAATATATGGTAATTTAAAAGTACCACATAATATTACACATGTCACAGCCGATGATAGGTCAATTGTCCATTTTTCATGTTTCGAGGTGAACGATTTTAATTTTAATTTAATTTTAAAAAATATAACTCCATTGTTTCTTCCAATTTAATTAACAGTTCAGAACTATTATTATTATTCTAAATGTCCATTATTATTATTTTTTTTTATTGATTTTTATGTTAATGATTTTTCTGGTGCACAAATAAAGAACACGCAAAGAAAATTCAGTCGGAGGTTTTAAGCATAGCCATAAAAAAATAGAATGGACATTAAAGTATTCCTTTGTAGTTAGTAATAACATTTGCCGGTGCTCTGTGCTATTATAATATTATTTAGTGTTGACCATCGACGACCGCGGCGAACTTCACTCGATTTGAAGTAAACAGAAAAAAACAAATACCGTTTGATCATTTTTCTTGAGTGTACCTAGTGCGAATTTCTCTTGATGTCAAACCCTGAACCCCGGCCACATCAAGTTTCCGATAGGTTTACGACCGTTAGATGTTCTACATACGTCAGTTCGAGCTATATATTGTATACATTACGCGTTGACCGTGTCACGGGCAAACATTTCACACCGTACCAATACGGCGTTTGCGATAATACGCAGAGGGGTTGACGTTTATATTACGTGTTACTATTATTATTATTATTATTATTATTATTATTATTATTATTATTATTA